>NC_063189.1:27333185-27488185 GCF_017589495.1 Alosa alosa | reverse complement strand
TTATTAACAGCATTTTTTACATAACACGTTTTTATCATTACTTTTCAGGATTGAACATTATGTTCACTTTTAAGGTGAGATAGCTTGACCCCACATGGCAATGCATTCACCGTTAAAAGTTTTTTTTTTTTCTTTTTTTCCTTTGCCAAAATAACACAAAAATATTGCATTTATTTGCAATGTTAAATACCTTAAAAGTTGTTTTTTGCAATGAAATATATATGATATTGATGATATTTTTTTCATTTGAAATCTAGGAGAATATGTTTATGTCAGATATTCAGAGAGATTTTGATTGACACATTGTTAACAGAGATATAGAGATAAAAAACATTATTTCAAAGTACAAAAAAAAAAATCTTTCCAATCTCCTTTTGATAGGCTCCTCTTTTTATTTCTTTCTCTTTTTTTCTTTTAGTTCCTCTTTGTTTTTGAAATGTCGTTAGCTATGAAGAGGAGGGAGAGAAAGTGTACATTTTCTATGCCTGTCTTCTGTATATAGCAGTAGAGACTAGTAGATGAACTGTCACCCCCAACCCCTCCCTCACCCTTACACACACACCTCGTCCTGCTCAACCTCTGGTCCGTCTGGTCGTGTCCACTCTTGCTTGCCTCTGAGAACTGCCCGTCTGGTCTGGTCTGTCTCTCTCTCTCTCTCTCTCTCTCTCTCCATGTTTGCCGTTGACTTTTGTCCCGTGTCCTTACTCTGACAGCAGCCAACTCTGACCCCGATGAGGTCCTCATCCGGACCAAACCTCCATCCATCTGACGGCTGATACTCGATACTCCACCCACCCCCATCTCCACCCCAACCCCCCTCCCCTGCCTTCAGGATGTTCAGGTGTCCCTTTGTCCTCTGGAGAGATGAGAGGTGTCTACTCCACCAGTGGCCGCAGGTTAAACCGCTGGTTAACCTAAAATATAAAAATGGGGATGGGGCAATTCAAGTCCTCCCTTCAAGTTCCTCACTCTTTGGAATATCCCAGAGAGAACACCCATCATCACTTTACATGGAATCCTAACAGGGATTTAAAGGTGCAGTCAGTGTTTTTTGTTGTGAGAAATTCTAAACCTTGAGTATTTTGTTGGCCCGTCAAGTCTAAACAAAGGCATGTTAAAATGGCTATAACAGATTGCACTGTGTGATAATTGGGGTGGGCTGTTTATGTTTTTTTATTTCATGTCCTTAGACAGGAAGTTCTGAAGCATTTTCATTTTTTCACAACAAAAACTACTTATTGCACTACCTAAGTCTAGGGAAGTGGGTGTTTGACCAGAGGTGAAAGTGCTGTTTAACGGAGTAACTCAGATGCCGGCCTTGCTCTGCCCCAGAGCTGGCCCCTTGCCTTGTTGGCCCATACACAGGGGAGGGGAACATTAGGTGAGTTCATAGTCCAGGTAACAGGTGTCGCTTGACTGAAATGAAGGGCTGTGGCAACGGCTCAACACTCGAAGAGCGTTCACAATCTGTTGATGATAACAAACTAGCACAGAAAGAATCATTTATTTTCAATGGCAACTCAGCTACTTAGCTAACAGCTAGTTAAAGTCATATTTGCCATGGAAGGTTGACAAAGCCATTTTGAATGGTACATTGTCTTCAAACTTTAATATCATATAATTTCACATGGAAAAGACAACCCAATATTTATGAATTTACAATCGGCACAGGTAGCTGCATTGGATGCTAAAACATTAAGGGAAAATGTCCATCAAATCTAATTTTCATTCAATATTTTTTTTCTGCGGCCTTCACATTTTTTTTAATGGTCTCTTTTACATCATTTTTTGTCGGGTGACTTGTATCCTGGACTATACATGGGCTTTTACTGACAAGCGAAATGAGATAGTGTCGGGGGCTTTCTGTAACTGAAAAATTGCTTGTTCTTTCTTAATCTTACCCTCGGATTTTGCAACTGCATTTTGAATCTGTGCATTTGGTTACATGTAATGTCTGTAGCAGTGGTTAGAATGTACCATTACGCCATTGATCCCCCTCTAAAACCTGTGCTTGTGATGTCATTATTGTGAGACACCCCTCAACCCGACCACTCCCCTCTGTCTCTGTAGAACTTTTTGCCACGTGTTGATGAAGGGGGAAAAAAAACAAAAAAAAACAGACCTTTAAGACCATCTCAGACTATTCTTTTATATGTTTATTTGTTTTGTTTTGTAAAGTTTTTTTTTCTTTCAGTGGTCACTGCAGCACTTTCTGTACATTGACCAATAAAGACTTTCCTTAGAATGAGTGAATACTGGGTCTTTCTCATCATCATTCACTCTCTGCATGTGTGTTTGTGTGTGTGCTCGTGCGTGTGTGTGTGATGAAAAGTCAAATGTTTCATAAGATATAATATAAATAACATCAACACCCATAGCATGTAACATCCATTGTTCCCCCAGTTGGTCAGTCAAGGTTGCTTGTCAAGTTAGATATGTGAAACATAAAGAGACTTCATTACAGGTGATGGCCACCTAAGCAATATCCAAACACATCTCTTTGTTTTCATTTTACACAACCACTTAGAATGGTGGCATTATGTTAGGCTATGGATCTGTTCTCATGAAGTGAGTTTCAATCAAAGATACAAATCAGTTGCACATTGTCAACAAAGATCCAAGCCAGTTGATTTAATGATTTTCCACTAGATGTAGAGTATGTAAATATATTGAAAGTAATTCCGTGAGGACCACAGAGGTGATTGCCACTATGCTTCTGGGTTTTCCAGCTGAAACAGGGCTTTACCTCTCCCTATCTACACAATACTAGTGAAATATGCAAGAATGGACCCTTTTAAGCAGCAAACATGCTATATCCCAAATTAATTAGCTCCATCTACATAGCCAGCCACTGTTCTAGGAAAACATAATTGCATTGGCCTTTTTGTTGTTTCAACACGCCTAATCTCATCATTATGTGATAAGGTTGGGGGGAGATGTGGAGGACCTGGAAGAGAGAACATAATTCTAGCATCCATAATTAAGTTTATTAAGAGCAGCACATCATGGTGGTGACCTGGGAGGTTAATTAGATTGTAGAGGATGGGTGTATCGGCACGAGGAGACAACACAGCGGTCGACTAAAACCTCCGGGCCAGATCAGGCACAACTAAGATGGATACGGGCCGCAGCAGGGCCAGATCAAATATGGAGTCCGCCAGCCAAAAGGAGGGGTAGGGGACTACTCAGGCGTCTTTTTATTCTTCTTGTGTGTATTTTACTTCATACCATTAATGCCTACAACTGACATGTAATCAGCAGTTGCAGATGATTTTAAATAATTACCTCTATGCAGGCACACAAGCAGTGCATGCAGTAGGAATTGCGCAATCACTGTGCAGGTGTGGTGAAAAAACTTTGATAGCCAGTTTTCAAGAGGACTTCATTAAAATAATAGGACAAATAACAAGAAATAGAAAATAAATGAAGAAAATACTAGGGTAACAATATCTAGGCCACATTTAAATGTTCAGGTATACTGAATTTATAATCCACTGACACCATGATGACCATGATTACTACAATGAGTAAAAGTAAATGTTAAACATACACCAATAATGAAAACACACAAATAGTTTTCATAGTTTGCATGCATAGGACTGTGAAAGGTTTAACCAGAAAAAAGGAGTTTCAAGGAAGCAATTTGGTGATAGGCCATGGAGAATAGCACAGCTGAACATTTCTGTTACTTTGCCTTTTAACCATTTTACCTGAAATGTTCAGTTATGTTTGTAAACATTAATACAAGGTGAAAACATTCTGTATAATTATACTTTAAAATCCATAGAAATAACGGCAAGGCAACATGATGTCTTTGATTAAGGACAGAAGTTTAACAGACATGTAACATGTAAACTAACCAAGGAAAACAAAGAAATAAAAACAACAATGATTAAACATATACATTTAAGCATAGTTGAAGATGTTTAGCAAAGAGAAAAACATAAAAGAAAATAAACAGCAAAATCAGTTGCAAGCAACTTCAGGCTTTTATAGAAATAAGCGCGATCAGGACATGGCTTTCACAACATGGACTGAAAAAAAATATTTTTAATAATAATAATGAGAAGAAAACATAGAAACACAATGGGGTCCTGCAGCTTCGTTACTAGGCCCCCAATCATGAAGCAGTCCAGAAGATTTACCATGTAGGCCTATTTAAAGAATTGTGCAGCATGTCTCTCTCTTTTGTGTAGTCAAAATGTTGGGATCCATATCAATTAGGACCTCTGGTCTTTGGACCTGTTCCATGAAAGTCTCGCAGCTAGAGATGTTGTGAATCTTAGAAGGCTATCGCTGACCTGGTAAGTGTGATCATGACTAAAATCTCTCAGACTCTCATGCTGTGTCACATACACTTTTTTCCCATTTGAATCCAAGCCAATAATAAGGCAGTCACAGTTACTTGAATCTATGTGGTGTGTGAAATTCTCTCTGACATAGTGAGATAGGTAATTTGCTCCAGCTGCGCGTAAGTTACCCACTTCATAGTATGGGCTGCCCTGATTGGGTAGAAGTCAACCATCTTGAATATTATCAATTCTGTTTTGGAATTCATGGAAGCCAAAGCTCCCCTCTTTTGGATTGTATCTCATGACAATCTGCTTGTTGTTGTCAAACCTAATGTACTCTTTAGCAAACCAGAACAACAGCTGTAGCCCATGCCTGGGCTTTGGCCGACCAAATCCTGAATGTTTCAGGTCTTCAATTGTTTTCAGGACTTTAATCGTTTCCATGGCCCTCTGGAGGTAACTAGAAAAATATGTAGATGTGATGAATCTTAAAAAGTAAAATAATTCACCTTTATAATTTTACATTTAAAATAATATTGCATGGATAAACAGTTTCAAATTACAGAATTGCATCTAATAATGAAACAGCAGCTCTCAATATGCTATATTCAGACACATTGTACCAACACCCTCTTGGAAGTTTCCCCACAAGCTGACAGGATAAAAGCTCACCTAATTACTATTATTACTATTGGATGTCATGAAATCATTTCTTCATATCAATTCTTTCAATGAAAAAACAAAACACATACCTTCAGCTGCTTGTGGAGGTAGACGATCTCATTACTGTAATCTAAGCTACTTCCTACGTTTACTGTGTACCTTTCTTTAAAACTTTCGTTTCCTAAGATATGTAAATACACTACAGAGGAAGCGAAACTGCATTCCATGTACTATAGGGGCGTAACTGGGTGTGTAGCACATATAGGCCTTGGGAAATCCCAAGAATCCCTCAAAAAGTCACACAGGGTCATGTTACAATGGAAAAAAGAGACTTGTACAATCAATTGCTTATAATACAGGCAAAGAAACATTAGTGGTAAGTAGTAGAACCCAAGGATTGATACTACACTATATACTGGTGACAGAACCATCCCATTAACCCCTCAGCCTAGTCAACATGAAGATGGAAGGTTGGATGATGTTACAAAGGGGTAAACAATTGTGAAGTAGGGTGTTGAGAGAGGTAGAGATAGTCACCAGGACAAGAAGGTTCCAGTACAAAAAAAAAGTATTTATTTTAAGCTGCCGGCAGGTTGACACAAGACAAACAAGTACATTTAGGGCTCTATCTATAGCGATCTAAAATGCATGGTCACTGGCAAATAGCTCATACATTTAGGTAGTTTTGTTATGAAACGTCAGGCGCCTAGTGAAAAAAGGCGGCTCTTATGTTTCTTACTGTAATTGGGGGCCAAGCAGAGAAGCTGCGAGGCAACCCATAGTGTTTCTACATGTATGTGTTCTTATTATTATTATGACGAAACGCTCATTTGCCATTGAACCATACAGTAAAAAGTGGGGAAATTTGGCACATTGATTCGGTATAGTCATATGATTCATTTCACTAAGTTTCATGTCAAGTGTTCTAGCGCCCCCAATGTGTCAGATCTTGCATTACATCTATGCGCTTAACGTTTCAACCATACAAATTGAGGTATACTTGGAATCCTTGGATGAGGCCGAACTCAACGCCCCCCATGACGTCAATTTCCATGTTGGATCTTCCGCCATATTGGATTTAATCAAAAACACTTAAAAGGCATCAAAGGTCATAAAGTTTGTCCGATTTTGACGAAACTTGGCGCAGATGATCGTTAGACCATGACTCACAAATGCATTGCTTTTTGGAGCCATATTCAAAACCCATCGCCTGTCGTGACCAATCAAGTTTGGCGGCAAAGCCGTCAAACAGGAAGTGAAGTGATATCACCAAGGCTTTCGCGTATCAACACCAAACTCAGTATAGGGTCTCAGGGCCCAATTAGGAGGAGGCTCAATAAATTTGATGACTTTTGACCTATAGGTGGCGCTATAATTAGCAAAACTACATTTTGGCCTGTATGGGGTGATGTGTTTCAAATTAAAACATATTAGTGATCTCTGTTAATACTTTGGGAGGTCCTTAGGCTGACACATATCAACTTTGACATTAACATAATTGATTGGACCGCCATATTGGGTTTCATCAAAAACACTTAAAAGTTTTCACAGGTCACACATTTCATTAAATTTTCTTGAATCTTGGAAAAGATGATCTTCAGACCATGCCTCACAAACCCATTGCTTTTTGGACCTATATTCAAAACAGGTCGCCCGTGACGACCAATCGAAATTGGCGGCAAAGCCGCCAAACAGGAAGTGAACTGTTATCTCAGCCAAGCTTTCACGTATCAAACCCAAACTCGGTACATGGGCTCAGGATCCAATTAGGAGAAGGCTCAATAAATTTGGTGGCTTTTGACTACTATGGGGGCGCTATAATCACAGGAAGTAGGCTCATATCTCAGCAACACTTTCACATATCAAAACCAAACTTGGTGCATAGACTTGAGACCCCATCTTGAGGGTGCATAATAATTTTGGAGTCTTTTGACCACTAGGGGAGTGCTATAATCACAGGAAGTAGGCTCATATCTCAGCAACACTTTCACATATCAAAACCAAACTTGGTGCATAGACTTGAGACCCCATCTTGAGGGTGCATAATAATTTTGGAGTCTTTTGACCACTAGGGGCCAGTGCTATAATCACAGGAAGTAGGCTCATATCTCAGCAACACTTTCACATATCAAAACCAAACTTGGTGCATAGACTTGAGACCCCATCTTGAGGGTGCATAATAATTTTGGAGTCTTTTGACCACTTGGATGAGGCTATAATCACAGGAAGTAGGCTCATATCTCAGCAACACTTTCACATATCAAAACCAAACTTGGTATATGGACTTGGACCCCATTCTGAGGACACACAATCAATTTGGTGACCTTTCACCACTAGGGGGACTTTAGAGTTACAGGAAGTTAGCTCCTATCTCAGCAACGCTTTCATGTATCAAAACCAAACTTGGTACATGGACTTGGGACCCAATCCTGAGGACACACAATACATTTGTTGTACTTTGACCACTAGGGGCTATAATTAGCAATACTTTCCTGTATGGGGTGATCAACCTCAAACTTGTGATCTCGTTAATACTTTGGAGTCCTTAGGGCCACAACCTAAGGATGCACAATAAATTAAGTGACCGATGACCACAAAAACACTTAAAATTCACAACACTTTCTTGTAAAGATGATCTTCAGACCAAAAACTTTGTACATGGACTTGTGACACCATCCTGAGGACATGAAAAAAAATCTTTTGACTTTCGACCACTAGGGAAGGCTAAAGTTATATGAAATGAGCTAATATCTCGGACTTGAGAGGCTTTCAGGTATCACAGGAAAGCAAACTTGGTTAATGGACTTGGGACCACATCCTGAGGGCGCATAATAAATTTTTGGAGTCTTTTTGAATCCTGAGGACACACAATACATTTGTTGTACTTTGACCACTAGGGGCGCTATAATTAGCAATACTTTCTCGTATCAACCTCAAACTTGGTACGTGGAGTCGTGGCCACAACCTAAGGATGCACAATAAATTAAGTGACCGATGACCACAAGGGGCGCGATAATTCACAACACTTTCTTGTATCGACACCAAACTTTGTACATGGACTTGTGACACCATCCTGAGGACATGAAAAAAAATCTTTTGACTTTCGACCACTAGGGGGCGCTAAAGTTATATGAAATGAGCTAATATCTCGGCAAGGCTTTCAGGTATCGAAAGCAAACTTGGTTAATGGACTCGGGACCACATCCTGAGGACGCACAATAAATTTAGTGACCGTTGACCACAAGGGGCGCTATAATTAGCAACACTTACTCGTATCGACATCAAACTTGATACGTAGACTCGGGACCACATCCTGAGGACGCACAATAAATTTAGTCACCGTTGACCACAAGGGGCGCTATAATTAACAACACTTTCTCGACACCAAACTTGGTACTTAGACTTGGGACCACATCCTGAGGATGCACAATACATTTAGTCACCGTTGACCACAAGGGGCGCTATAATTGGCAACACTTTTTTGTATCGACACCAAACTTGGTACGTAGACTCGGGACCACATCCTGAGGACGCACAGTACATTTAGTAATGTTTGACCACTAGGGCGGCGCTAGAGGAACAGGAAGTGCTGATGCATGTCAGTTGCAGTGCAGTGCAGTTGAGAGACCCTTGGCAATGGGCAAGTGGTGCAGTAGAGACCTTTAGGCAATTGGCAGGCGAAGCAGTAGAGACCTTGGCATTGTCAAATTTATTTGCCATCTCGGCAGCTCAAGTATCTGCAACCAGCTTGGCCCCTCATTGCTGCTTAGCAGCTATATTTAATCATGGGTGTGTTTTGGGCATAACATCCTTTAAAGGGAATGGCAGATGTCATTGGGGGCCAAGCAGCGAAGCTGCGAGGCAACCCATAGTGATTCTACGTTTTCTTATTATTATAACGAAACGCTCATTTGCCATTAAACCATACAGTAAAAAGTTGGGAAATTTGGCACATTGATTCGGTACAGTAATATGATTAATTTCACTAAGTTTCATGTCAAGTGCTCTAGCGCCACCAATGTGTCAAATTTTGCATTACATCTATGCGCTTAACGTTTCAACCATACACATTTAGGTATATTTGGAATCCTTGGATGAAGCCTCAACTCAATGCACCCCATGATGTCAATTTCCGCGATATTGGACCTTATGCAGTTACTACCGTTTGTGTCGGCACCGGTGCCATATTAGAACCGTCTTTCGGTGCCCAACCCTACTTGTATACTATGGTTATGGTTATGGTTATGGGATTTGGCAAACGCTTTTGTCCAAAGTCCGACTTACAAATAAAACAATACAAGTTGGTAAGACTACATTAAGGAGAAATTAACAATAATAAACAATAACGTCAATGCAATCAATAGCCTAATGAAAATAAACAATGAAAATAAACAAATACTATAACATATAATTTACAAACCATAACTCAAAATAAATTATTTTCTACACAGATATGCCTTTAGACCCCTCTTGAAAGACCCAAAACTGTCACAGCAACAGAGAGTACATATACAACAATACAAACATACAATTGCAGATAGACAGGGAGACACCATTACTAGCAAATAGTTAGGCCACCGGAGCTTACCGCCACTAATTATTATTATTTTGACATTTTGAAAGATAGTGAGGAAATCTGCTGCAGTCTAGTTTTAGGTCCCCAGTGGGTCTTCCAGCAATTACCCACATTTTAGACTTTTTTGACCACACCAAAATCCAGGAGGCTCTCTCTGAGCCCAGATCTCAATCCTATTGAATATCTATGGTGGGAGCTCAAGGTTAAAGTCTATACTTGAAAATCACACAATTTGGATGAGCTGGAACAATTTCCCATGGAAGAATGGGCTAAGATTCCTAAAGAGAGACATATGGTAGTATCTGTAACTCAATTGGCACAAGAGGTTATTGTCAGTTTTGAGTCAGAAAAGTTACACTTTTTGCCTTGTCATTGGGGGCCTAGCAGCAAAGCTGCGAAGGCACCCATTGAGTTACTAGCTTTTTCTATTATTGGGGGTCTAGCAGCGAAGCTGTGAATGCACCTATTGAGTTATTAGCTTTTCCTATTATTATTCTGCCATTGGACTCACTCTAGCATCACCAATGGGTCAAAACTGGATTGCATTCATGCATGTGACCATTGAACGGTGCATCTGATTTTCACAAATCAGGCATTGTTGGAATCCCTAGACTCCAATTATGTTACTTTCCGCCATATTGAACCTCCGCCATATTGGATTTAGTCCAAACTCTACGAAAAGTTTCAGCGGTCACAAATTTCATCCGATTTTGGCTGAGATGATCTTCTGACTGAGCCGCACAAACGATACTTGCCAGATTTTTCAATTTCAACTTTGTTTGCCCGTGACAGCCAATCAAATATGGCGACAAAGCCGCCAAACAGGAAGTGAACATCTCGGTGACGCTTTGAGTTAACATAACAAAACTCAATACCATTAGTCAGGACACTGTTCCAATAACTCACAGCAATTTTTATGCATATACATTAAACGCTCTAGCGCCACCACCAGTTCAATGTTGGACATGCGTTCATGCGCGGGATCCTTGACTCTTTTGCCTGATTTTCACAATCGTCTGAGTCCTTGGACCATCCTGAGTTCATCGACCCCTATACTGTCACTTTCCGGCATATTGGACCTCCGCCATCTTGGATTTAGTACAAACTCTACGAAAAGCTTCAGCGGTTACAAATTTCATCCGATTTTTGCGGAACTTGGCGGAGATGATCTTCAGACTGAGCCGCACAAACGATACTTGTCAGATTTTTACATTTCAAGTTTATTTGCCCATGACAGCAAATCAAATATGGCAATGAAGCCGCCAAACAGGAAGTGAGCTCTTATCTCAGCAAGGCTTTGATTTTTGAAGTCCAAACTTGGTAGGGGGACTTGTTAACTGATTGTGATGTCGCACTAGGAAATTGGAATCATTTGGCCTCTATAGGGGGTGCTGCAATACAGAAAGTGAGCTCATATCTCAGCAATGCTTTGATGTACAAAATTCAAACTTGGTATAAGGACTTGGTTTAATGATTGTTAGGATGCACTAGGAAATTGGCATCATTTGGCCTCTATAGGGGGCGCTGCAATACAGGAAGTGAGTTCATATCTCATCAACGCTTTGATGTACAAAGTCCAAACTTGGTACAAGGACTTAGGACCTGATTGTGATGACGCACTATGAAATTGGCATCATTTGGCCTCAACCATCAGTTGGTTGAGATGTAGAGGGTTATTAAGATCGACTTTGAACACAGTGAACCATACAACTTTACAATCACACTGTATCATAGTGTTTTTGATGTACAAAGTCCAAACTTGGTACAAGGACTTAGGACCTGATTGTGATGACGCACTATGAAATTGGCATCATTTGGCCTCAACCATCAGTTGGTTGAGATGTAGAGGGTTATTAAGATCGACTTTGAACACAGTGAACCATACAACTTTACAATCACACTGTATCATAGTGTTAATGTGTTGAGTGAAGCTAGACATGTTTCGAATATTTTTGTTACCATGTGTGTTTATTCCTGCCGTTACAAAAACTAGCATCTCAGTTAATGTTAGCGATTAGAGCTAGCTCACGTCACAGGCGACATGTAGTCTTTCTCGTTATGTCTTTTCCACAACTGATAGCCGAAGAATCATATAATATACTGTCAAACTCGTAACATGAAAAATTATATTAAAAATTCACAGACAACATATGTTCACATTCATGGCACAATTCAAATGGGACCAGAAAATAATTATTTTCTCACATTCACTTGCATTGACGATTTTTCAATCTAGAGGTCCACTGGGGGTTTAGCGGATGGGCGGGACTTACCAGCTCTATAGGGGGCGCTGCAATACAGTGAGCTCTTATCTCAGCAACACTTTTTGATGTACTAAAGCCAAACTTGGTACAGTGACTCGGTACTTGATTGTGAGAACGTGATTGGAAATTGCTGTAATTTGGCCTCTAGGGGCGCTGTAATGAAGTAAACAGGCTTATTTCACAGCCATTCTTTATCCAATTGCCATCAAACTTTCTGTGAGTGCTTGCTCATGCCATGGCAACGCCACTCCTGCTAGCGCACTGCTAGGCCCCCACATTGCTGCTTGCAGCTATATTTTTTGCTCTTGTTTTAGTTCAGGGCATCAGTAAAATATTTAATTACCTAACACTAACATGCAGCAGACAGCTTTCCTGAGGTATAGTATAGTCTGCGGTATCACCATTTCCTACAGTAACTACACGTATCATTTTGTTTATTTTGGAGGATGTTCTTTCAAATTATTGTCCACAAAAGCTGTATGGCTGTGGGTATGGCTTTTGGGTGTATGTGGATACAGATATTGAGCAGCTGATCATGGAAATCATTAGTCTGGGTGAACTCAGACGAACTTATCATCAAATTTGAATTTGCTCTGCAGGTCCTGAACAAATTCAAATTTGCCAACAGGTTTGTCTTGGTTCACTCAGGCTAGCAAATCACCTATAAAATGTGTCATCAGTTTTGCAACTGCTGCAAAAGATGCACTTTTAGCACTTTTTTGCGCTTTAGCACTACTGCAGAAAATTTGAAAGTAGGCCGCTTTTCTGTTTAGCTAAACATTGTCCATCATAATCACAAGTTTTTTGTTTCCAGAAAGAACAACTTAAAAGGAAATGTTGTCCGCGTATAGTGTAATTAGATTATAGATAATTCACCTGCAGAAATAAAGTGTCCTGGTCAAGTCTGGAATTAGGGGGGAAAAGTTTATTAAGACAATAGACCAAGAGGACAACTAATAAAAAATAGACTAACAAAAGTATTGTAGAAAATCACATGCATAACAATATTTAGGCTACATTTAAATGTTCAATATACTGAATTTATTTTTATTTGTTAAGCAAAGAGAAAACCATAAAAGAAAACAGCAAAATCAGTTGCAAGACGAGTAACTTCAGGCTTTAACAGAAATAAGCATGATCAGGGCATGGCTTTCACAACATGGACTGAAAAAGAAAATAATCATGAAGCAATCCAAAAGTTTTATTATATTGGCCTCTTTAAAGAATTGTACAGCACCTCTCTTTCTTGCGTGTTGTAGACCTAATGTTGGAATCCATATCAATATGGACATCTGGTCTTTGTCTCGTCTTTGCCTTCGACTTTCCTTTAATGACCTCTTCCAAGAAAGTCTCACAACTAGCAATGTTGTGAATCTCATAGAGAAGGCTCTCGCTGAGCCGGTACGTGCGATCATGACTAAAATTTCTCAGATCCTCATGTTGAGTCACATAGACTTTATAGATTTTTCCATTTGAATCCAAGCCAATAATAAGGCGGTCAGAATTACTTCCATCTATGTGGTGAGTGAAATTCTTTCTTACATAGAGAGGTAGGTCGTTTGCTCCCAGTGAGTGTAAGTTACCAACTTCATAGTATGGGCTGCTCTGACTGGGTAGAAGACGACCATCTTGATAATTATCAATTCTGTTTTGGAATCGATGGAAGCCAAAGCGCCCCTCCCTTGGATTGTATATCATGACAATCTGGTTATTGTTGTCAAACGTAATATACTCTCTAGCAAACCAGAACAACAGCTGTAGCCCATGCCTGGGGGGGCTTGGCTGACCAAATCTTGAACGACTCAGGTCCTCAATTTCCATCAGGGGTTTAATCGTTGCCATGGCCCTCTGGAAAAGCTGGAAAAATATGTCATCTGTGATGAATCTTTATAGAAATATAATTCTTCTTTATCATTTTACATTTGAAATAATATTGCATGTACGTTTTAAGGGTAATTTCACAATCAGGCTTTGTTTCAAAAGGGTCAAAAATTATTATACTGTCTGTCATGAGTAAATATCCCATCTGAAGCATTTCAAATCTTACTTATGGGTAGTACACAGTCTGCCCTGCAATAAATATTTGTATTTTTGCCGTAAGATATGCATAATTAAGACACCCATTTTTATAAATATAAATAAATCTTGTGTAATTTGTTTTGCACTGAATAGCCATATCCCTTTTAAATTATTACTTGTCTCTCATTTGAAAGCTCCTGATGTTGTTAGACAACTGTAAAAAAATTGGATATATCTTGAGCTGTGTCTGATGGACTGTCAAACATTTGAGTTGGAGTGGACATTTTAGGTTTCTTTGGACAGTTTCTTTGTCTAAACACACAGATATTTTTCTTCTAAAATGGTAAAATGCTGATACTGTTTGTCTCAAACACTTTGTTGGATCATATTATGGTATCACTGCATGTTTTCACAGGTGCATAATTATGCTGTTATGCTATTTAATTGGATTTGTAATCACAATTGTAATTTCAATCAACTGTGCTTCACCCTCTGAAGGTGGAGAAGCTGATAAATAAAATCAAATGGGTTTCAGTTTCATTAAGTGAGCCTTTGCATTGACTAATCTGAAACTTTAGTGGTTAGTTTTTTACTTTACATGAGCCAGCCAAGTCAATGAGCAAAAACTGAACGGCAAGTCTCCAGAGACCCAGGAGATCATGCCGAAAATGTACTGAGCTAGAACAGAGGATGTCTACTTTGGAATCAAAGATTAATGCCCTTCCATCAAAGACGGATGAACTACGAGAGACATCTCATGAAGTGATTACAGCAAAAAGTGGAAATGCAGATAAATGTAACCCAGCAGTCTAATATCACTGCTAAAAGAGCAGATGAATGCATCGATATCACAAAGGAAAATGTGAATACAGAGCCTTGGCACAGGCAAGGTGCTAGACCAAAAAACAAAAAACGTAATACAAGAACTGTCCTTACCTCAATGCCAGTACTCAGATGTTAACTTCAGACCTCATATTAGAAATACAGACAGATCAACAGACTACTACAGGGCTTGTGGTCCTAAGGGAAACCCACAGCCCCTAAAACTATGGAACAGATTTGAATGCCTCCAGGACCTAAGACAGGAATTTCCCAAAGCAGGCAGCGATCAAACCACAATAGAAAGATGGGCACAGGCAAGAAGCAGCACTCGGCACCTGTTCATCCCACAACCCTCATTCTAGACGACTCAGCTGTGAGACTTTTAAATGGGGTTTAGGATGATTGTATGTTGTTTCCCAAATGCTTTAGTGTCTGACACAAAAAACAAACTTGCTTTTCAGTTGAGATTAATTTTATTGACAATTTTAACCTTTTCTGGAATCGCAGGGAATATTTCAGACCAAATAGCACAGAGCTGAGTTGGACTGGGGCCAAGATCTTACCGGAAAACTATCACCTCTCACTCCTGCACCCAACATTTCTTCCACCCTTGAGCCAAGCCTCTGATAAGCGCTCAGTAGCCATACAGACGGAACAAGCTGATGGCATCAACAACTCAGGATCAGCTAAACAAAAATACTCTGCACTTTACTCTGGCTGAAACAGAGATATGCCCCCCCCCCTCCACTGAAAGGCAGACCTTGGAGAAACATCAACAACCTGCTCAACAATGCCCAGCCATGTCCACTGGACAAGATAAGATGGGTGCTGCTGAAGTCATTCACTGGCGTCAAACTCCCTGGAATCTCAGCAAACAAATGGATGTAATGAGCATGAGGAGATAGCACCTATCAAAGCTGCTGAGAGGCTACTAGAAAGGAAGGGTCATGTTGCAACACCAGTACCAATACCCCTCCCCACCTCCTTGCCACCACAAAGACACAACAACATGGAATACACTACTGGAATACCTGCTGAAAGCGGAGCGTCTGCAACAAACTTCCCAGAACCTCAGCAGGCAGATGGAGACTCTGGATCAATATTCAACCCCAACCTCCTTCATTTCCCATCACCACCCCCAATCACCTCCCCACCCAATCAAACTCCCCAGGCCACACAAACCCCCCTAATCTCCCATCACCATCCCCACCCAAGCACATGATGTTCCCTGCAAGAATGGACAGACTGGGTCAGGAAAGGTTGCCACTCTCCTTGACACAAAAGGGTTGAAAGCAAAGGATACTGTTAACAATCTTGGTGTATTAATTGACAGTGATCTAAATTTCAACAGCCACATGAAAGCGATAACTACAGTAAATCAAAAATATTGCCAAACTTAGAGGGCTGATATCAAAACATGATGTAGAAAAACTCATTCATGCATTTATCTCCAGCAGGGTTGATTACTGCAATGGACGGTTCAAAGGCCTTCCCAAAAAGACTATCAAACAGCTTTAGGTGATACAAAATGCAGCAGCTAGGATTCTCACAAAAACTAAAAGAACTGACCACTCCAATTCTTAAGTCTCTGCACTGGCTTCCAGTAAGTCACCGAAATTGACTTGAAAGCACTACTTCTTGTTTACTGTATGAATCAGTAAATGGAGCAGGACCTACAGTACATACCAATCAGACATGCTTCAGCAGTACACACATTCTCGTCTTTCAGGTCTCAGGAGAAAAAACTGTTATAAAACCTGCTGTTAGAACTAAATATGGTGAAGCTGCTTTTAGCTGCTATGCAGCTCAGCTCTGGAACCAACTTTAGGATGACATTAAAAAGGCCCTTTGTTAAGCTATGTTTTTTTTTTAAATTATGATCTTTACCGTTTTACTATATTGCCATTCTATGCTTTGTTCTATATTTGTTATTACTGATTGCTTTTGTTTATGTAAAGCACATTGAATGACCTCTGTGTATGAAATGCGCTATATAAATAGACTTGACTTGACTTGACTTGACTAAAACCCCTGAAAGTGTCAGGGTTCGACCAAAACCAAAATCACCTGTGAATTCCATGACAACATCTCATAGTTAAAGCAGACAGGGCAGTGTATGTGTGGAATTTAAAGAAGAGAAATCCCTCCTAATATGAACAAATGACTGAAAGGGACAGATAAGGTGTGTGACCATTGTAAAGGTCTTATGATATGAAAACATGACTGTTTATTTCATCTTTTGAGGGGTACATAGCTTGCCTGGTAAGCTAAAGTCATTCATGAGTGAATAGTCTGGTCACTCACGATTGGCATTACAACGCTAGCATGGTGACGGGCATAGAAATATCATTAACTTTGAAATCATTGGTCAATCTCATTGATCAGAGTCGCCCAAACTATAAACAAAACAGGCAGTCAGGAAACAATGTATGTGAGTCTACATTTCTGCATTTTTTCCATCTACAGTTTTTGTTTGCAGTCTTGCAGGCATCGCTTCTGCCATTTATTAGTCCGTTTTGATTCCGTCATCATCATCATCATCATTTTCATTTGACAGAAAACTTTGGTGATGAAAGTTTAGGGTGATTTCCCAGAAACATACATGCTTCTGATGTTCAAATTGGTTCTGGGCATGTTGTTGGGAGGTTGTTGCTTGGTATGAAATATAGCAAAGGTACAGCATACTCTCTGCCAAATGGGGTCAATCAGTTGAGCTCTTTCTAAGACTAATGTCAAATTTCCGTCAGACGGATTTTTTCCTTTACTTACAACACCCACTATGTCTGGTAACGTTACACTTTTTTCACATTCAATTTGTTTAGATACAAAATGGCCTGATGTGGTCAAATTGTCTATTCATAGTATACATTTGCTAATATGAGTTGTGGAAGTGGTTTAGATTTAAAATGAAACACCAATTTGTGCATAAAAATGATTAAAGTTGCATTTTGTGCCAATAAATTGTATTTTTAACATTCTTTTTTCCAGTTGTCAAGATGCTCCTAAGTCTAGCCATTAATAATAACATATAATGTTGGAATATTATGACATACTTAGAGGTACACAGGCCTGTGTATGAAAAATGTCAAGCGCACACCCTGATTGTGAAACTACCCTTAAACTAAACGGATTGAAATTACTGCATTGCATCTGTTCATGAAGTAGCAGCTCTCAATATACTATAATCAGACACATTGTCCCAACACCCTCTTGGAAGTTTCCCAAAAACTACAGGATAAAAGCTCATCTAATTATTATTATTATTGGAAGGTCCTTTGTTAAATTCAACTGCCGGTATTTTGTTCAGATGCCAACTTAATCCACCTCACAACACTTTCTTATCCGTCATTAAATCATTTCTTCATTCTTAACTCTTTCAATGGAAAAACAGAACACATACCTTCAGCTGCTTGCGGAGGTAGACGATCTCATTAACCTACATGTAACCTATGTCTATGTTAACTCTGTGCCTTTCTTTGAAGCTTTCGTTTCCTAAGTAATGTACTGTAACTACAGAGGAAGCGAAACTAATTCCATGTACTGTGCTTAGGGGCGTAACTGGGTGTGTAGCAAATAAATTGGCCTTGGGCCTATAAAAAGGTTAAATATTTCCAAATTACTAGTATATCCCAAAAAGGTCAAACAGGGTCATGTTACACCAAAAAGACAGACTTGTACTGTATACAATACAAACATACATGATTTATAAAAATCAATTACTTAAAATAGGCAAAGAAACACCATTAAGCAGTAGCACCCAGGGATTGATACTACACTATACTAACTGGTGACAGAACCATCCCATAAACCCCTCAGCCTAGCCAACATGAAGATGGAGAGTTAGATGATGTTACAAAAGGGTTACAAATTTTGAGGTAGGGTGTTGAGCGGCAAAGGTAGTCACCAGGACAAGAAGGTTCCAGAATAAAGAAAACATATTTATTTTAAGCTGCCGGCAGGGGGACAGACAAGACGAATGAGTACATTTAACATTAAATACATTTCACCAGTAGCAAAGACCTCATACAGGCAATAACTGTAATTACTGTGAATCAGACAACCTCTCACCTCAGAGTCAGACGCCCGGAACAGGCTGAATCCCCATTACCTGTATGCAGGTAATAACAAAAAATTGGATCTCTGCTCTATAACACCAGTTAATAACACCCGCAACTCCTAAAACTCCTGATGTTTGTCAGCAGTTTGCTGATTGACAGAGGCTTACTGTCATAAGTCACTAGGCAACTTAAAACACCTCTGGTTAACCCTCTGTCTTTACAGATTCGAGCAGAGAATCAGCCAGCCCAGGCTCAGTGTCACGGCTCATTGAGGAGAAGCAAGCTGCTGCAGAAGGAGGGTCCTGGGGTCGTTGGAGAAGGCACTGCTGGAATCCCTGGAGCTCTCTGTGAAGGAGTCGCCCTGGATCAGGACAGATCTGGTTGTAGGAGAGATTGGATCTGTTTTCTGTGCACTTGTCTGTGATTTTGGTGCATTTGGCCCTGTGGGTTGGATGGGGGCAGGAGAGACACAATGCATTAACACTCACACATGAACACTGGCCAGTCAACAAAACTATGTCAGTGCAAGAATAGGTTGAGGTAAAAGGTTACAGCCATTGGTCAAGTATTGAGTATAAGGTATTAAGCATCAAGTACGGCCAAAGTCCAGGAGGGGTTTGTGCAAATGTGCTAATATACTGTAGCATGTAAACAGACTATGCAGAGAAGTCCAACTCTCCTCTACCCTTAAGTGAAGCGTTGAACAGTTCAATGGCCCTGGGGACAAATGACTTCTTCAGTCTATCAGTTGTGCATGACAGTACGAAGTCTCCAGCTGATCAGCATTAACACTCACACATGAACACTGGCCAATCTGGCCTGCCTGACTGGGTCGGATCTGAATTGGATCTGGACTGGATCTTATCATTCTGATCAAACTCTCTCTCTCCCCCTCTAGTTACAATAGAGATTGCTCAACACTGCTCAACACTGCTCATTGACCTGGACTAACAGATGGGCACCGGAACCTACCCCTTTATGATGAGTTTATAGTCTCCACGCTTCTCTGAGTCATGCAGGAGTTTGAGGCCTTCTTCAGTCAGCAGACCGTTCCCAAACTGGCCTCCACTCAGCCTGAGTGAGAGAAAGACAACAGCAGGGAAACGTTTAGGTGTGTTAGTGTGTGTCTGGCATTTGCTCTCCATTGGCAGGGCTACAGTGCTTAGAAGAAACACTCCTATAGACTACCGGTATATGTTACACACTTCTGGGCACTCTGAACTCTGAAACTGATTTAAACTCTCTCTCTCTCTCTCTCTCTCTCTCTCTCTTACACACACACCCACACACACATACACACATACACACAATCTTTTTTTCTCTCTCTCAAAGAGACAACTGAGATGATGTTATGTCAGCTTGGCTGCTGTTCTTACTGGATGTTGTCCAGAGTAGAGCATGCCTGCATGAGTGACAAGACCCCAGTGGCCCAGCAGGGGTGCACTATCCTGGGGTGGACCTCCAGCTGCACTCCCTTAAGACCCGGCACCAGGGCCAGGGCGCTCATCTGGCCATCCACATGCGCAGGTAAACCACCCCTGCAGAAACAAACAAACAAACAAACAAACAAACAAACATGCACTGTCATGGTCATGGGGATACTTAGGTATGCACATGTATGTGTACACACACACACACAGACACACACAGACACACACACACACACACACACACACACACACACACACACACACACACACACACACACACACACAAATCATAGTTATCACACATATATGTAATTTAATTTAATTCAATGTTTTGTATTTATAGCAACAGTTTATTTGTCCCAAAGGGCTTTCCTCCCAGGGCAAGCATTTCGGCAAACTTACATGTGTGCACACCAACACACTCGCACAAACACACAAGGTGACTTACTCCTTTTCTGTGAGCCAGAGTGTGTGGCTTCTCTGCAGGACGTCTGTCCACTGGAAGGACGAGAGGTCAGCTGCTCTGAACAGGCTGAGTGAGAGCGCTGAGATGGGGCCCGCGCTCCCAGACTGGACAAAGCCACAGCGGGACGAGGCCACAAGGGTCAGACTGCATGGGCGCACACACACACACAACATTATTCAGTATTCATGTTTAAAGGTGGAACTAATGATGACTTTAGGGTGTAGTCTAACAGGTGTGAGTGTGAATGCGATGGATCTCACTGTGATGTATGTGGTCTATTGGGTGTATATGGCTGGCTGTGTAATTGGAATTGGTCCACTGGGGGTGGATGTCATTATGGTATTGGGCTGTGGTCCTCACCTGAAGCAGTTTCTGCCCTTGGTCGTCTTTACTGTGAGGTACCAGCTGAGGTAGTCCTCCTCCTCTACTTGATTACTGGCCCATCTGAGACAAGACAGGGATGAAAAAACAAGCTTAGACCAATAACACAGAAACAGACATATTTTTAAAAAACGCAGTATGGAGTTTTTGTCTGAAGGTTGCAAGGTAAAAGCTTAAAGTGAATAGTCTTTGTGTGTGTGTGTGTGTGTGTGTGTGTGTGTGTGTGTGTGTGTGTGTGTAAGTATCTTACCTAACACTAGCTCTGCCCTTGGCATTTTGCACGTAGTGGACCAGGTGTTTCAGAGTTCCTGCTGTGAGGGCACTCAGGCTGAAATAGGCGTCCACAGACGTCTGCTTGGCAAGGGCACATAGGACCTTCTCCACACCGCTCTCAGACAGCAGGCTGTCTATTGTCCTAACCGGCCAACCATACAAATTAAGATATGAAGTGTGGTGACAGCATGGAGAAATTAACTTTGTAAAATATGTGACTCCAGCATGGAATTGTTTTAGTGAATTTACTTGAATTTCCCCTGGGGATCAATAAAGTATCTATCTATCTATCTATCTATCTATCTATCTATCTATCTATCTATCTATCTATCTATCTGTGAATTTGTGTTGAGTTGTGTCCTTACCTCAGACTCAGGGTTTTGCCTGCCCCCAGAGCACCAGCTAGGTTTGCTACATCTTCATCAGTCAGTGCTTCTACTTCCAGACTACAGGGGCAGCAGAGAGCAGAGACCATCATCAGCTCTAAGTACAACATACAAATCACAGACATGACACAGGGGGCAGCAGAGAGCAGAGACCATCATCAGCTCTAAGTACAACATACAAATCACAGACATGACACAGGGGGCAGCAGAGAGCAGAGACCATCATCAGCTCCAAGTACAACATACAAATCACAGACATGACACAGGGGGCAGCAGAGAGCAAAGACCATTGTCAGACCCAAGCACAACATACAAGATAAGACAAAAAGACATCACAGACAGAGAGCAGAGAGCAGTGAGCACTGTATCCAAGCACAGGATCCAAGTCATAACTCAGATAGCTAACTCCTGTCCTCCTTTTGTTCATGATTATTTATATAATTAGATTTGATTTAGCTGTACAATGAGATCATATGCATTTAGGTCATTCAGGGGTGCTTTTCCCAAAACCATAATTGCTAACCTGTTAGCAACTTAGTTGGTTGGCAATGGGAAATGGGAAACAAAGTTGCTAACTTAGTTAACTTAGTTAGCAACTAAGTTAGTTAGCAACTATGGTTTTGGGAAACATGCCCCAGTTCAGGAAAGTTGATGCTGATATGCTGGAATACTCCAGGTTTTCACATCTGATGAGGCCCGGCTGCAGCATGCGCAGTTTGGTGGGCGTGATGTTGCAGTATTGGAGCTTGAGACTCCCGACTTTGGGGCAACACCTGAGGCAGTAGAGCAGCACCCAGCAGTCTGTGTTGTTGAGGGGCAGGAAGCTGAGGTCCAGGCTTCCCCAAAAGTCCATGACGGCGGCGGTGTACTTGTCCTTGTGGTGCTCATAGAGGCAGTGGAGCAGGAAGAGCTGCATTTTGGCCTCCGACGAGATTTTGTTCTCCAGCTTCACCATGTGGGCTATCCAGCGCTCCAGCCGCGCACGGATCACATCCACTGCGGACGGGCTGATAGAGAACGCGTTGCTGAGGGTATCTCTCACATCTCTGTTCAGCAGGCCGCAGATGAACTGGACAACAGGGCGCAGGTGAGACTGTCACGCACCGTCACCCTGTCCCTCCACAGAGAGCAGCAGTTTGTCCATCTTGCTCTCAGCCTCGGCCTCATCCAGGAGAAGGTAGTGGAGAGTGGCGAAGAACTCCTGGAAGCGGAGGTGCATGAAGGTGAACATGGTCTGGAGCCGGCCAATCTTCTTCTTCAGAAACTTGCACAGGAATGGGACGCTGCTGGGATCAGAGACGGCCTCGGAGATGCTGCGCTCGTCGAACAAGACCTGCTGCCTCTCGATCCCGCTCTCGGCCAGACGCCCGATGTTCCTAAGCAGAACCTCTGGCGGCTGGTTCAGGTTTTGGCAGTGGTGCTCCAGCAGCGTGTTCACGAAGTGCACAAAGATGGCGGTAGTGGTCTGCAGTCCTGAGGTCATGTCCAGGCCGTCCTCGATCCTCTCCTTCAGCACGGTGCATATGATCCAGCAGATGACGGAGATGAATCAAGCCGTGTAGAGCGTCTCTGCGGCAGCTGCTTGTCTTTGAAATACTTGCGGAAGTACTTGCGCACAGCCTCGTCCGAGAAGCCTAGAATCTCGTTGAAATGCAGCTTCCTCAGGCCGTCCGAGGCCGTGGACCGGGTGGTGACCATGACGGCAGAGTCTGAGAGGACCTTCCCTCTAAACAGAGCACTTAACGATGCCTCCGTGGGAGCTGGTGTGGACACATCTGTGGGAAAAGACACCGAGGCTGCTTCTCGTGAAAACCTGAGCTCGTCGAAGCCATCTGCGATGATAAGCACTCTCTCCGGAGCGGTTCTCAACACCTGGGAGACGGCTGGCATGAGCTTCTCACTGGTGCTCAGGATCTCCACCATGCTCTTCTCTCCAGAGTAGTAATTCAGTTCCTTGCACTTCAGATGGAAAAACAAAATCAAATACGCCATCATAGAGCTTTCGAGCATAATCTTGCGCGTGGTGAAGGTTTTCCCGCTCCCGGAATTCCCCTGGAGGATGACGGCCTTCGGGCAGCGGTGTGGCCCTGAGCCCGCAGGAGCTGGTCAACACTAGTGCTGCGGTAGGCCTGAGTCTTCCTGGCACTGCAGACCTGCTGGAGGTCCTCGCCCCGGGAGCTCCGTGTAGCGCTCCTCCAGCTGAAGGTTCTCCCCGGGCAAGGAATTGTACTCCTCAAATACCCCGTAGGCGGTCCGCACCGACTCCTTATACTGGTCAATCAACTCACTCAGCTCTGAAAGACAAAAAAATCACTGAGATTACAGCGCTAAAATATCAGAGAGAGAGAGAGAGAGAGAGAGAGATCCTCCTTGTACAAGCCATACTGTATCTATATATCTATATGACTCTATATCTTTATCTCCATCTCTCTATATCTAGGGCCTTTACAGATCCCAGTTACAATTTACGGCATGTTTTTGACTGCCGCCAGCCAATTGTGCATTGCTATTGTATCCCATGTACTGTAAAACATCTTAAAATATCTTATTTCCTAGAGATAACAGGTCACTTTACGTATTAAATGTTATTTATAAAACAGCAGACCTCCTAAAACAACCAAACACAAGTAGGCGTGGATAGACAACTTCATGACAACTTTTGGAAAACAAACTTTATTTCTAAAAACAGTATTCACACACTGTGGTTTGGCAAAATTTCACACAGTACTCGTGCAGAGAAGCTGTCATGTCCTGAAATCAGGAAAGAGGGTGTGAGTGAGACGTAATACATATCATTTGCCTCTAGGGGTGCTGGAGGAATGTAATCAGTAACTGGGGAGAAAAACAGCAACAGCAGTGGTTGATAAATGTTATCTAGAAGACTAAAAATAAAAAAAGACATTAGAAGAGTTTTTATTAAAACCCTTGATTCTTGAACATTTTTTTTTTGTTGTTATATAGACATCCGGTTAACTTTGCCCTTGTTGGATCCTGCTGTACAGTGTGTGTTCACTGCATTTTATTGTTATGCTAGGAGAGTTACTTACCGGTCTCCAGCATGCCCTTGATGTCCTGGATGTCTTTCTGTGTCTGCTCCAGTTTGTCCTGCACGTCATTGATGTCCCTCTGGGTGCCGTCCACTGTCTCACGCACAGCGTCCACACCTTCTTTAGTGCTTGTCGCCAAGGTTTGCACGACTGCACAAAAGGACAACAAAACTTAGTACAGTATACACATTTCAAACCACAATACTGTATACACATTCAAACATAAGCAAGACAATGAGAACATCTCAGGCACGGCCAAACTTTAAACAGACACATACACTATGCCATAATACACTATGCACATTATAAACCATGATATGCTTTACACATTATAAACTATGGTACATTATAAAAATGAACACAAAGGCATGATAGGCCCAGAGAAAAATATCAAATATACCTCAGCTCAGCACACACAAAGACTCACACACACACACAGAGACACAAAGACAGAAAGAGAGGGAGGGAGAGAAGCTAGTGTTTGTTCTCACTTGTCTGCCATTCTTCCAGGTCAGCCCTCCTGTCTTCCTCGTCCTCCTTTTGCTGACGCAGCTCATTGTACACCTCCTGTAGACGGTCCCTGTAGTGATAATAAAGAAATATAAATAATAGGACAAAATTAACAAACCTAATGAATAATAGACAAGGACGAGAGTTGTTGGTCCAGACGAGGGCGAGAGTCTCCCATACCTGTGCTCCACCTGCAGGGCAAGGGATAGTGTGTCGGCTGCCTGGCTGAGTCGCACGTTGAGCGGGTCGAACTGTTGGCCCATCTCCTCTGCGTTCCACATGCGCTCGATCCAGCAGGCCTCCACGTGGTGCTGCACCAGGTCCTTGGCCGTCTGCAGCACCTCGCCCAGCTCCGTCAGGGCCTTGCGCACGAGCACGGTCTTGTCGCACAGGTCCTGCTCCCGTGCGGCCTCCAGCAGCTCCACCAGCAGAGACGTGCTTGGAGAGGCGCGCACAGCGCTTCTTATTGCTCTTTACCTTCTGGCACAGGTTGTACACCTTCAGTGCTATTTCCAGGATGGGGTTAAGGATGGAGCTGATGAGATCCATGTCTGGAATGAAGGAAAGAGAGAGAGAGAGAGAGAAGGAAAGAGAGAACATATATAATTTGATGTATACCTATATTTATTGCAGATAATTGAAACAGTTATGGGAGATTTTTCTTTGTTTGGTTTTGTTACACACACACATACTCACACACTCACAAAAGCCTAGAGTCTCAGTACTCCAAACAATACATCCCACACTAGGCCATAATCATTCCTCACTTATTCATTTGGCTGATGCTTGTTTGCGGCAGATTTGCAGAAAACTTGTGGGTGATTTATGGGAAACAAATGAGTTCAGTAGAAAATACTGGCAGAAGTTTGCCAATGTTGGCCGCTAGAGGCAAACTTACTGTACAGCAAAGTTCTGGCAACAAGTTTGCCACTAAAATTTGCGGCAACTGTTTGCCAGAACCCTCGCATGAAATTTCTGTAAGGGCAGTTTCCCTAGCCTGGCCCCGCCCGACTCATTCACAATGTGAATAGAGTCTGGGAACTCTCGATAGGGAACCGTTTGCAACACTGATGACCGGCACTAACTTTGAAATCATTGGTCCAGCTTTACCAGAGATTCCTAACGTTACGTCCTATTTCGCCTGAACTTTCCAAACTGACAATAAACAGCACCAACAGTCAGGAAACAATGTATGTGGGTCTACATTTGCCGTAAATAAATTTCTGCATTTTTCCAACTGCATAAGTGTTTTTCCAACAAAATAAGTTTTGGTTTCGTCTTCCCCTCTCGTCGCTGCTTGGCCTTACATTTTTCTTTGTCTGAGGGCAACAGTTATGAACTGTGGTATGCCAGACTAGATCTCAGGGGCGATTCTAGACCTAGAGCTTTGCTGGGGCACAGGCCCCCAACTCCCAATACATTAAAAAAAAAAATGACTGCCCACAATATGAAATTAATGGCTAGCCTGATTTGGACCATCACATATCTCCCCTATAGGTCACAGACATCCTCCTCCATACTCTGAATAGTTTTACGTCTAGCCCCCAGTATGTCCTCATCCGTTTCTTGCCTGTCTCTCTCCTCCTCCTCCTCCTCCTGCCTGGTATTGGACTGCCCAGCCTGTGCTCTTTCTCCCCTCTCTTCTCCCTCTCTTCGACCTTCTTCTCCTCCTCCTTCTCCTCCTCTAGCACTCTCTCCCTCAATTGTTGTAGCAGCCACTATCCAGCAACATCCAAACACATAGGCATAAGTAGGCCTATACTCTCTGCATGAATTTAATAGGCTTTCCTACTAACACAAGGGAAGCTTATTTTTAGTCAAAATTGAGATATACTTCCCTCCCATCCCAAGATATACTTCCCTCCTATAGACATCCTGGCAATACTGCAGTTCTTTGTATCTTAAATAGTGTTAATTTTGTCACCTATTTTTAATTTAGTCTTAGTCTTAGTCTTGTGACGAAATGTCCTTTTTAGTCTTTGTCATATTTAATCATTCAAATATCATTTTTGTTAGTCAAGTTTTAGTCAACTAAAAGTCTCGTAATTTTAGTCTAGTTTTAGTCAAAAGAAAACTAAAGCTATCTTAGTCAGTTTTAGTCAAAACATTTCAGTCTTTTTTTATAACAAATTATTTCAGTCAGTCAGTATGTTTACATGCACAGGTAAGTCGAGCTACAGTTATAGCTCGGCTGGGATTTGACCATAGACAGTAAAAGATTTGACTGGACCACTGTCATGATCTTCGTAGACCAGTGTTTCACAAAGTGTGGTCCGGGGACCACTGGTGGTCCATAAAGCTATCCCAAGTGGTCCACGAGCAGACCTGGTAAAATATAATATAGATGAGTTGTTTGCAATATTGAACCAACTAGTATGTAAATTCAAACAGTTCTACAACACTGTCTATGTCAGATATGCCAGTTTAAATCATATGAATCCTCTGACACAATTAAGCAAAGTGCAAAGACAATAAGCAAGGTGGTTCAGTGAGTATTGTGTAGGCTAATATACTGCTAGGTCTATTTTTAATTGTTTTTAGCTAGGTAGTCCGTGCGTTTCTTTTTATTGATTAGTTAAGTGGTCCTTCATCTGAAAAAGTTTGAGAAACACTGTCTTAGACTCAAGTATGAATGTTTACTCCACACGCTAGATGGCAATATGCTTCCAAACGCAACACAAACTCTCTATCTTAGCTAACTTGCTAGCTTAACTTTCCATATTAGCTTACTTGCTAGCAAACTTTGCATCATCAGTGTAACTAGTTAAATAGTTGACATTACTTGCTGAAAATTTTCGTATGGACATTCTGGGGGATGTTAATCTGTATATGTATGAGAGAAGCTTCAACTTCTGGGTATGTAGCATTGTGGCCTAATGCCTAGGTAGTTAGCTTGCTAACTCTGGCAGAAATCTCTGGTGTTCTTGTTCCATGTAGTTTCGTACAGGGTTGCAGCAGAGAATGTCTAGTTGCAGCAACAGCAACGAGACTAGCCTACAGGAAAGCTGCTGCGCATGAACCTGAACTCATTCGGAATATTTTGAAAACGTAACAGCTATTCTGGCTTCTCATTTTTTAGACGAAAATTAAGAGAGATTTTATCTTAGTTTTTATTTCATGCAAAACATTTTAGTCTCGTCTTTTTTCGTCAACAATAATGCATCTTAAGATAGTCTTAGTCAGTGTTTCAGGACATTAGTGCAGTCTTGTCATCGTCTCGTCTTAGTCATGGAAAAAAAGGTTGTTGACGAACATTTTTTCTCTAGTCTCGTCTGACGAAATTAACACTAATCTTAAATAGCCTACTAAAGCCTTGACTTTTGGTGATGATTTGCAAATGTAGCCTATAATAATCTACACAGATGGCTACTCTGATTCTGTGTATATTATTATAGGCTACATTTGCAAATGCAGCAAACTTATTTAAGTTTGCCATTAAACCATTGATCAAATCACAGCACTGGCTATTACCAGCATAAATCTTAATGTTACCGTTAATGTGGGCAAAATTATCATACCTCCCTCATCCTCCCTCACTGTTCCTCTCCCTCTGCCTCTGTTCAGGAAGAATTTTCTGATGTCCATCTCCATCTGAATAGTTTATCAGAAGGCTATGTTTAGTTTTACAGTAGGACAGCTTCACAAACAGTTTAGGCTACTTTTAAAGGACTCTCTCTACAGTATCAATATAAATCCTTATTAATTGTCCGCGATGTGTGCATGCAACCTACGCATGGTGTGGTGTGTGTGTGTGAGGGAGAGAGCAAGTTGGTAAACTGTTGCTAAATTTAGGCTACAATGACGCTAAGCATTGAAAAACAGATGCTAGTTATGTGGGTAACACTCTCTCTAACAGCGATCAACTTGTCATTTTTCTGTCAAACAAGTTGTGAATTTGTTGTAACATTAAACAGGGGACGACTTACTCTATGCTCAAAGTGATGTAACGAGCTCCAGCGGATTCCACAGTGTATGTGTGTGCAGTACAACGAAACACTCGGAAGAATCATGGGAACGATTTTCATTGGTTGTTGCGTTCAATCTTAGCCAGCTACATAGGCAGGGATGGATTACTGAACGGGCCTACAGGGCCCAGGCCCAGGGGCCCAAGGGGTCAGGGGGCCCTGAAGCCCAAGCCTTTGCATGGAATCATTGCCTCAATATCAACAAGTCAGGATGTAGGCTATGAATCTGATTGACTTTAGTATTGTCCATCCCCAAAATGCACCAGAATACAGGAAATCACATCAAACAATTTAAAAAATTTCTGGGGGAGGACCCCCAAACC
Organism: Alosa alosa; assembly: GCF_017589495.1. Classification (NCBI taxonomy): domain Eukaryota; kingdom Metazoa; phylum Chordata; class Actinopteri; order Clupeiformes; family Clupeidae; genus Alosa; species Alosa alosa. Next base: position 27,458,710 of record NC_063189.1, on the reverse strand, counting down.
CCCCACCCACATATACGACAATTAGTGGGGGGCCCTTAATACATCTGGGCCCAGGGGCCCGAAAGTTCATAATCCGCCCATGTACATAGGTGCTATTTCCTGATTGGCTATTATGGCCCCTTTCTTTATTCCTTGTTTTTTTTTTATTGGCTGGTAAGTGACAGGCTCTGGTCATGATTAAAGCAGGCACGGAGATGCGCTCAGGGATGCCGTTTCCAGCTAGAGCCGCGCTAGAATTTTACTGGGGCACTGGAGACTTTTACTAAGGCACGTGCCCCAGTGAATAAGGTCTAGTGACGCCCCTGCTAGATCTCCCTGAAAGAAGTTTCCCCAGAGCAACTCAGTGTTACGTGCATTGCTCAAGGGCACAATGGTGGAAACTGGGAACCAACTTACAACTGGGAAAAACCTGGCTACTGCTTGCTGCCCTTTTAAGCCCAGCTCCTTAACCACTATGCTACCACTCAATTGATCTCCTTGTTACACACTCGTCTTTCTTCTTACACAAGAAAACATCTCCTTTTACATTACAGTTCGATACCAATGACTGCAAAGTTAACACTGCATCAGGTAGGAAAGGGGGAAAGTATATGCACATCAGCCTTCACAAGTTCTCTACATGAGCAATAAAACATAGCACTGAGAACACAAACATTCAATCTGCCCCAGAAACTCACCTGAGTGTTTCAAATGTGTGCCTGCGCTCTTGGTATCCTTTTTGGGTTCTTGCTTTTTAAGCGCTGTCTCCATTGAATGAAACCCTTGGGAGCAAATCTGAGTCTTTTACATGCATACCCCTCCCTCGCCTCCTCCTGCCCCAGGGTCAGCCGATATCAGAGACAATACCCCCCCCCCCGCGTGCGCGCTCATCGAAAACCCACCAAACCTGATTCCAGGGGAGAGTGTAAGTGCATGCATGTATGTGCGTGTGAGTGTGTGCGTGTCTGCATGTCTACGAGCTAGTTTGTGTGTGTGCGTGCGTGCCTGCATGTGTATGTGTGTGTCTTTATGTGTGTGCGTGTGTTTATGTGTGTGTGTATTTATGTGTGTGAGTGTGTGCACATGCGTGCAGCAAGTACATTTGTGTGTGTGTGTGTGTGTCTGTGTGCACGCATGTGTGCAGTAAGTACATTTGTGTGTGTGAGTGTGTACACATGTGTGCAGCAAGTACATTTCAATCATCCTCTACCAGCAACCCATCAATCAACTCCACCTTATACAGGCTGATTGGTGTACACACTAAAAGGTGTGGAAAATGTACACATAAATTAATTTATTGCATGGCCCCCCAAGAATGGAATTCCACATAACTTGGCATGCAATCAGACGCTGTCATGATCATACACTTAAACTTTCGTGCAGTTTTGAATAGGTTTGCTGACAAAAGCACTGTACAAAGTGCAATCAAACAAATAAAAATATGTATACACATACATCTACACACTAACAAGGAACAGCACACAGACACAGAAATGACAAGCATCGCAAGTTGGACATTAGAGGGCCAAGAAGGCCAGAGAATACAGGTGAGTTTTGAGTTCCAATTTAAAAACAGTGAGGGAGGGGGCATTTCTTATACCAGGTGGCAGCTGATGTCACATGCAACATGACACAAAAGGTAGTACTGGAAAATCATTAAATCTATCCAGGAGCAGGATCTGGTATGCAGACTACATGTTTTTTTTTCTGACTATAGTTCCCTGTGTGTGTGTGTGTGTGTGTGTGTGCCCTATGTTGGCTTTAACTGAATATGGTCATGCTTCCTACAGTCCAGGCACATTCATCATCAGAGAGAGAGAGAGAGATAGACAGAGCAAGACAAAGAGGGGAGGGGAGGGAGAGAAAGATAGAGAGATAAGGACATAAGCAAAACAAAATCTAAATCCATCATTCATCCAGGCAATTATGTAGGAGGAAACTCTACCTGAAAATGTGAAGTAAACTGACCAGTTGTTTTGTGTGAGCAGATGCATACAGTACACACACTCATGCAAAGCTGACTACAATATAATAATAACTAGATGTACCGCAGAGCGGTACAAAATATGACCGCCGCCCAGTCCAGCACATTTTTTCCACAAAAATAAATCACACTGAAAGGCCTATATTCTAACTGTCTCACTAAATTGCATTATCCACACTCAATTCTGACTGGTATCTGCTAGACAACAAGTACCAAAACATGATTAGTTCATAGATTTCACATGTAAAATTCATTTTATACAACCCCACCTCCATCTTGCCTGTTCATAATTCTGAGAAATTCTTGAATTGTGTGCATGTGTGCATGTACATGTTTATGTTATGTGTGTGTGTGTGTGTGTGTGTGTGTGTGTGTGTGTGTGTGTGTGAAAAAAGTGGTCATCCTAGGCCCTACCTTTCTCAAGATATTCACAGAGAACTGTGTCTGCCCTACCTTCCTTTCAGGGGGTCCAGTCCAGTGGGGGGGGGGGGGGGGGGGGGGGGGGGCTACAGATCAAAACGAAAAACGATGGTTCCATGCTATCCATGTGGGGTTATATGCCCACCAAGTTTTGTGTACCCCGGTCTTTCATTGTCCCGGGAATCCTTATTGGTGTACATCACTAAATGTACACATAAATTATTTTATTGTAAGAAATGAACGAAAAGTACACAAAACTTCGCATGCATTCGGAGGGTGTCATAATGATCCTACACTTTTAATTTCGTGCAGTTTTGACCATGTCAGCCAGAGATATTGTGAAGAAAACACCTAATTTTTTGCTTTTTCATTTTTAACTAGGTGGCGCTATACATGAAATAAGTGGTAATAGGATGGGTTGACATGCCCCCTTAAGACCAACATACTTAAAAAAGGTGGACCTCCTAGGCCCTACGGTTCTCGAGATATTCACAGAAAACTGTCTCCGGCCACCTACAGGCCAGTTGGTGTATAGTAACATAAATTAATTTATTGTGTGGCCCCCCATGAACGGAATTCCACAAAACTTGGCGTGCATACAGAGGGTGTCATAATGATCCTACACTTCCAATTTCGTGCAGTTTTGACTATGTTAGGTCACAGATACCTACGATTACAACACCTCATTTTTACTTGAGATCAACATACAAAAAAAAAATGGTCCTCCTAAACCCTGCGGTTCTCGAGATATTCACAGAAAACTGTGTCTGCCCCTCGTTGCCCTCCTTTCGGGGTCCAGTCCAGCGGGGGGGCTACAGATCAAAACGAAAAACGATGGTTCCATGCTATCCATGTAGGGTTACATGCCCACCAAGTTTCGTGTACCCCGGTCTTTCAGTGTCCCGGGAATCGTTGGCGGAAATTTGGGCATGCAAAAAATAAAAAAAAATAAAAAATAAAAAATCTGACTAAACCTACATGACCTTTCGCTGCGCGGCGGTCATAATAATAATAATAATAAGCTTTACTTGTATAGCGCCTTTCATACGCAGAATGCAGCTCAAAGTGCTTTACATTTGAAACATTTAACACTATAATAGAGAAGAAAATAGTAATAATAATAGTAAATTTTGAGGCTAATGCAGCAAGTTGTTGCGGTAGTATATAGGCTTTGTTTACAAATGCCTACAAACAGCAAGCCCTTGTCTCGGACAAGTTCCAACACTGTGGAAGACATCATGTCTCACCCCCGTCCCTATGAAGCCACACCCAAGTGAGCTCAATGACTACAGGCCTGTCGCTCTAACATCACATGTGATGAAGACTATGGAGTGACTGGTCTTAGGTATACTCAGACCCCAGGTACGCCATGCACTAGACCAGCTACAGTTTGCGTACCAGGAGAAAGTGGGCGTGGATGATGCCATCACTTATCTCCTGCACAGGACACATTCTCACCTAGACAAGGAGAAAAGTGCTGTGAGAATCATGTTCTTTGATTTCTCAAGTGCTTTTACAGTAACACCAACCAACCCCTCAGACTGGGAGACAAGCTCTTGCAGATGGGTGTGGACGCTCACCTGGTATCCTGGATTACAGATTACCTGACCGAGCGGCCACAGTTCGTCAGACTGAAGAACTGTCTCTCTGACACTGTGATCAGCAGCACTGGAGCTCCACAGGGGACTGTGCTCTCTCCAGTCCTGTTCACCCTGAACACGTTCTGCTACAACACTGGCCACTGAGTCACAGGCCAAAATCAGCTTTGCCACCACACCTCTAAATTGGCCATCATAACCTTATTCATGGAAGACACCTCAAGGCTATTCCTCAACCCTGTTCACAAAGAGGCAGGATCTGCCCAACATCTAGTGTGAATCTGTTTCAGAGACAACCTGATACTTGACACCAGAAAACTCCAGCGTTTCCATAACAAAGAACCGTGAGTATTGACGATATTGTGTTCCAGGTGCTCTAAATTCCTCACATGTGTAGGCTAGCTCACTCGCTGAGAAAATTGGTTTCAATCTGCAGCTGTTAGGAATACATTTTGCAGAAAGAATAGAATATGGAGTGGAGAGTTTAGCTGAGAACTAACCCTGTCTAACTAACTAACCCTAACTAACACACACACACACACACACACACAATTAAGAGAGTACAAGAGAGAGAAAAAAATATAATAACTCATTAGTCTTCAATCATGAAAGCTCCAACTTACCCCCAAGGCCCTGGCTCAATTCGCCCCACAGTTACAATTTTGGAAAGAATTCCTTAGAATTCCTTAGTCTAGAAGTCTGTGGTCTACCTAGACCCTACGGTTCTCGAGATATTCACAGAAAACTGTGTCCGCCCTACCCTCCCCCTCGGGGGGTACAGTCCAGCGGGGGGTCGACGGATCAAAAGGAATGTCACTTGAATTTGATTAATGCCATGTCATTGTACCTCCTGGCAAATATTGTACAAATTGTTATATGACAATGAGTTTTTTGTACTCTTTGATATATGACCATGAGTTTTTTGTATTAATTTCCGTTAAGTGCACAGAGTTGCTGTTCGATTTGAGATGACACTATGCTTTTGAAATTGACATTCTATGCATGTAGCCTAAGCACACAGCACAGGTTACTGACAGAAATGAAGACAGAGTGTAAATGAAGACAGTGTGTATGTGGTTAGACAAGATTTGTTTAGGTGGTGAATGATACATTTTCTGTAGAAGTATATGGTATATGGTATATATTTTGAATGCCAATGCTTTCTAAATGACCACAACCAGTTGGTCACCACTGGAGCAACCAATGATGTATGGAGTAATTTGTCCACTTGGTTCTAGAAGGTCAGCAGATTAATAGTGTTTATAGTTTAGAGAATTGTGTCTGTCTTTTGGTAACATTATGGTTTGGAATGTTCGGTTCATAAGTCTGGTTATAATAGTGTTTAAGCAATCAAGAAAAACTGTTATGGTGCCCATCAAGAATTGAGATTGAGTTTTATTGTCCCCTACTTACCAGTAGAGGGAGATAGTGAGCTATTTAATAATGGCCTAAATTGAGCCTGTTCATGTGTCACTTGAATACTTACTTACCAATGTATGTTGTTTTGGTGTGCTTATTTGCACAAGCTTACACACCTCCAATTATGCACACATCAAAACTCACACATAAACACACACACACACACACACACACACACACACACACACACACACAGTAGTCTGTATCCCTGTCATGCTCCTCCCCTCCTCAAAGTCTCATTTGTCATAGCCCTCCAGCCCCTGTGACAGTCAGCCGTTTATGGCCCACAATTTATTAAGCTATTAACTTTTATTATTGCTCCCTCTGTCCGGGACACTGTCCACACACTCCAACAAGGCCGACTTGGTGGTGGGGATCCCGCACCATAAACACAAAAATCTATCATGGTCTCCTTTTTATAGTATGTGTGTGTGTATCTGTGTTTATCCTATCGTGTGTGTTTGAAAGTGCTCCACCATATGGAATGAATCCTGACACATTGTGGCACATTCGCCAGCTATTAGGCGTCTTTGCATTTGAAAGTGGTTCAGACGCCATAGCCACTTGTGCCATTAGTGCACCCAAGAAATGTATAAATTAAACAAAAAAGCACACGTGCCACTATTATTGGTTCTCCTGGATTTAATGTTCTTCTCCTTTAATATCTCATAAAGTTGGAGAACACAAACCAGGGAATTTGAGAGCATTCCTCTTTATATAATATTTCCAGATCATCCAGATTAGTCCTGTACAATCTCTTAAGCCAAAGTCCTTTTAGGCAAGTCCCTCCACTCAGCAGCCACTCTGCAACGCTTTTTGGGTAATCATCAGGCATCCTATTCGGCAGAAATGCGCGTGCGCAAGGCTTCACAACACCAACCGTGCTCCAGCGGCGAGATCACAACACATGATTGGCACGATGTCTGCACAACACAGCATATAATTGGCTCAATGTAGTCACATCACACCACATGATTGGCTCAATGTATATACACGTCAACGTTTTGGCGAGGAAGGGGTGGGATATGTGTTGACAACGGCCATATTGGCGTTACAAACTAACCCCATGCATTTCTATGGAGGATTTTTTGAGTGCTGTGTCTTCTCATTAGAAAGTCTCTGCTTAAGCTCACCTCACTGTTTTTGTATGGAGTTCACATCAGGGAACTGAGAACAATGGCAGAAACTTGATGTTGTATTACAGTGTAAGTAAACCATTTTTTTGGCCACTTATAAGGCCAATGATGGTGGTGTCATCTGCATATTTGAACATTTTGACTGAGTGGTGGTGAGATATCAAGTCATTGGTATAGATGGAGAAAAGCAGAGGAGCCTTGTGGAGCACCAGTGTTGAGGGTCAGAGGGCATGATGTAGCATTATTAACCTTGACTGCTTTTCTTCTGTTGCTCAGAAAAGTCCAGTATCCAATGGCACAGAGTTGTATTAATATTCATGCCTTGAAGCCTGAGAATAGCATGAGAGGATTGATTGTATTGAAGGCCGAGCTGAAGTGTGTTTTTGTTTAAATGTTTTATTTCTTTACGAGGATTTATTTATCAGAACAAATTTCCTTCCCTTCAAAGTCACATTCCCCCATTGTTTTCATTGTGAAATGAAAATAATATGGCAAAAGATGATTTGTATACCTTTTTTACTGGGTGCCAATGTGGAGGGCACTGTAGTGTGGATGGCACCTCGGATGGTTCATTATTGGTTGTGATGTGCCTGTTGGTCTGGGTTTTGGATTTTTGTTTGAAAATAATCATCAGATTGCTAAAACCATGTGGTGATCCTTCACTGCTAGAGGAGATGAATTACCCCAAAAAACTAAGAGTCAGCATCTAGTCTGTATGTCTTGTCTTCACCGTGGGATAGTGAGAAACGTAATTTCGATCTCTTTGTATGTCTGGAACATGTGAAGAAATTGACAATAAAGCTGACTTTGACTTTGACTTTGACTTTGATCTAGTGTCTGTTTCCCCCAATTTCTGTCTTTCTTCACCAGCAAACCTGACATGAACATATTCCCATGGTCCTTTGTGATTGGACTGATGGTTGATGATTTATGATGTACAGTGTAAAAACTTGCATGAAGTGTGACAAAAGAACACTATAGCATCAGTCAAGTCTTTAGACAATGACAAGGCTGCTAATTAGAATGAGTATTTAATGGAAATCTAAAAAAAGATTGCCAGCAGAATATCATACAGTTTTGTATGTGTGAATGAAAGAGAAAAAAAAGAGAGTGAACAATGGATGAGGAGAGAGAAGGAGGGAGGGAGGGAAACACCAGGGATGAGAGGCAGGTTCAACCTCATTAGACGTTTCTCTGGGCTGTCTAAGGTAATTAGCCTCATTTGTGACCCATTGAAGCAGCACAGCGAAGAGAAAGGAACAGAGGATGAGAGAAGCTAAAGAATAGAAGCACCCTCCCCTTTCTAAAATACTTACTCACTCTTTGCTCCTCTCCATCTCTTTTCCTAAACCCCACCCTACTGCTTCTCCTTTGCTCCTCTCCATCTCTTTTCCTAAACCCCACCCTACTGCTTCTCCTTTGCTCCTCTCCACCTCTTTTCCTAAACCCCACCCTACTGCTTCTCCTTTGCTCCGCTCCATCTCTTTTCCTAAACCCCACCCTACTGCTTCTTCACTGGTGCCTCCCTTGATGTGAGCTGTGATGTTTAATGCTTTGTAAGACAAAGACGACTTCTGAGAAATACTTACAACCTGACTTAGCTTCAACCTCCACCTGCAGCCATGCGTTGGCAGCAGCCCTCTGGTCTTTGATCCTCACCTACTCCCAGCGTCCACCTGTTCATATCACGATAAAATCTTGCTTTTTCACCTTCAAAGTCCTACATAACCTTGCTCCCCCTCAAGACCTGTGTTTCATTTCTCTTCCTCCTCTACAGCACCCCCCAGCCTTCCCTTATTTGCTTTAGCTTGTTTGTACATTATAATGCATTTTATAGGGATGCTGGGTGTGTGAGAAAAGATGCTATATAAGCTTATTCATATGTCTGGTTATAATAGTCATGTGACACTAACACGAGAGGGATGATTGAGAGGGATGGATGTATGCATGCATAGATAGATAAATAGATAGATAGATAGATAGATAGATAGATAGATAGATAGATAGATAGAGGGAGATAGAGAGGACAGAGAGACAGGCAGAGGGAGGGAAGGTGAGAAAGAGACAGGGCTGAGTGAGCGCTTGTGTGGCGGTATGAGAGGTAGGTAACTCGCACCCATCTCCCCAGCAGACAGGGGGCTGTATGAGAGATAGGTAACTCGCACCCATCTCCCCAGCAGACAGGGGGCTGTATGGGGATAGACCAAATCAAAAGCGGAGTGAGGTGCCGTAAGCTGGCCTTGCCAGCCATGCAAATGACAACACAAACTACTACTAACAAGGTCAAATGGTAACAGATGGGGACACTGTGGGCAATGGAAAAAGATTCCTGCCAGCCCACCCACCCAAGGACGCACGCACTTGTAATGGGAAAGCAACGACTGTGGTAATATCAATGCTGTCAGACGTTTTATCAGACAGACCCCTCTTCTGGCTGTCAGCCTTTTTATTGCCCCTCTCTTACGCACTACTCCGTTTCCGTGGCAACCTGACGTGGTTTGGAATCTCTCTCCCACTCTGTGTGCGTATCTGTCTGCTTTTTTGGCTCCCCGGTGTGGCCCGCCTGGAGTGTAAATACTGTGTGTGTTTGTGTGTATGTGTGTGTGCTCCTCTCTAGTCTAAGTCACTACACACTCTGTCTCTGATTATGAGAACAGGCCTGGGCCAGGCTCCAAGCCGCATAGCCCTCTAGTGGAGAACCTTGACACTAATTTAAAAATGTGTTGCCTCTTGCTGAAGGTTAGGCAAGAGAGAGACCAGTACCTGCAATCATTGTTCATTTTGTTTGTTGTGTGTATGTGCAAAAGTAAACATTTGTATAGACATGTATGTGTGTGTTTGCATTTGCGTATTTTGTCAAATTTTGTATTCCATTTCTGTATTTTCAATGAATCAATGTTTCTGTTTCCATGTTGTACACTTTGGCGACACTATGTCCTGTTAAATGGCCATGCCAGTACATTGTAATCGATTGAATTGAATTGAGAGTGGGTAAGAGAAGGAAGACTTGAGGAATGGCGAGGCAGGCAGTGAGTGGGAGCTCTTGTGTTAGTTTCATCTGTCTCTCCCATCCTAAAACAAAACAGCCCTACTTTAACAATATCCATGTCTGCTTTCTGTATAAAAATACTTGTATTAAAACTACTCCCACCAGCCAGCTTGTTATAGACTCCATTACATGTGAAAACCAGACTACAGAGTCAAACAGTTACAATAACACTCCCAGCAACTCAAACAGTTACAATAACACTCCCAGCAACTCAAGCAGTTACAATAACACTCCCAGCAACTCAAACAGTTACAATAACACTCCCAGCAACTCAAACAGTTACAATAACACTCCCAGCAACTCAAACAGTTACAATAACACTCCCAGCAACTCAAACAGTTACAATAACACTCCCAGCAACTCAAACAATGTTCTATTCTCTTCTCCTCGCTCCCCTCCTAGGCCACATTCAAACCCCAGGATGCACCTGTGTTTTGAGTGGGAGGTCAACACAGGATACACAAGGGCTTTTCTTCAGCTCCAGGCCTCATGACACCCTCCTCCAGTCAGAGGAGTGGGCAGCAGAGCTCTCGGGCCTGTCTGTCACTCTTCACGCCTGCGTCCCCCAGGGTTCTCACTCCGCCCGCCCGCCCGCCCGCCCACAAGCTCAGCTCATCTCTCCTGTCACTTCCACACAGACATTCTACAATATTCACGAGATCATCATCTCTCTTTATGCCACCATGTCTCCTGTACACCAACGACTGGTTCCGTGTAACCCAGTGTCTCTGCATATGCAGACAGAGATGGCACAATTCTACACCAGTGTGCAAATTTAAGAGCTTAAGATAGTTTTCCGGTAATGCAGCAACATAATCATGACGTTTGACATAACATCTAGGTTAATGAAAATATTGTCTTTCTCTCTCGCTCTGGGTGTGTGTTTGAGGTTCTAATCGGTTCTAAAGATATATCCAAGTACAGTATTATGGGGGTGGGGTGGGCAGGCACAGCAGGAGGAAGTCCACACACAATGTTGGCTTCCGAGACTTCCTGGCAAGGCACCCCACATGTGGATACTCTATTGGATGGGCAAAATATAGCTACACCATCACATCGAAGCCATCAGTGGATACACACACTACACTGACTACAATACAAATACTCTGAAAGATAACAATGAAGAAAGACGCTCACTTAGTTGGTTCACTAGACTAGAGGACTTGGAAAGGCTTATTTCTGTTTGCTTTTCATGGGAGTTTGTCTGTCCAAGTGCAAGGATTAGTTAAGGATTATTTCTTTGTCGATTGATATTACGATCTCTGTAGGCTACTTTGAGAACTACACAACACACTTACAAGGCTTTAAGTCACAGAACTACACAACATACTTACAAAGCTTTAAGTCAAAGAAATTGTGAGATGGCCAAAAGATGAGAGTTGTGCCCGGACCTTCCTGCAATACCGTAACCCTTGATAAGTGTGTTGGAGGATGGCCAGGCTTCTCGGGGATTCATCTCGCCGTCTTTGGCTTATATTATTAGCTGTGACAACTAGTAGAGGGAGGGCAGGGCTCTCACAAACCAGACTGCAAGAGAGGGGTGCCATCTTGCTAGCTCTCTTAACAAACACACACATGCACACACACTCATGGAGGCACTGTGTTGTGTAAGCTTTTCCTGGCAGTGGGGGCACCGGTCATCTGGCCTGATCTATAGGCTTTTAACAGTAAATGCCAGAGCACTGTGTGCAAGCTGCCTGGAAGCTGAATGTGTGTGTGTGTGGGGGGGGGGGGGAGTGGCCGCCTTGCCCCGCCCGAGCTTGCTCTTAGTCAGGCCCAACGGCGCACACACTCCGCTCTGATCAAAGGCATCTCACACTCCACCCTAGTGTGATCCATTACATCGGAGCGCGTCCCAAAAAGAGGGCTGGTGAGGAAAAGCTGGATACAGAGAGGAAGAGGGGGGTGCGGGTGGGTTGAAAGAGGGGCGATCGAAACAAAGAGAGGGGTAGAGAAAGAGTAGGAAGGAGGAGAGTGAAGGAGAAAGAAGAAACCCATTTAGAAAAAAAGAAGTAGCCATTTTTATACAGAGTTGGTAGGGCAGTATCAGGCTGTCTGGCATTGATTTCCAATAGCAGATTGCTTTGCGCCTGCAGACATCACCCTGGATCTTGGGGATTAGGGTGAGGAGGCAGCAGCAGCAGCACCACCACACTGTAGACAAAAAACTCTGCAAACAGTTTTCCATTATCCTCAGAGACATTAAGCTCTTCAGCCCTTCTGAACATCCAGTATTTTTTTTTTGTCCTGGCTTAGATTCCAGCACAGTTCTCACTGACACGACTGTGGTGGCTGTTGTCAGTATACTTTAACAGGCGAGGGAATATGACACTTTATAAGGCCAAGTTGAGACCGTGATGGAGAAGGAGAGGAGACAGATTCAGAATTGAAGAATATGTAAGCAGAGGATAGAGGAGATGGAGGGAGAGAGACCTATATTTAAAGTTGGGGAGAGAGAAGAGAGATAATTAAGGAGAGATGGAGAGAGTGAATGAAGGAACGTAGGAGAGAGAGAAGAGACAAAAAGAGACGGTAAGAGCCATGCTGGATTGTAAGTGTGGGTGGCTGTTTGCTGGTACTGATGTACTGAGAAACACCGAGCAAAGGCCCCCCTGAGATCTGGGTCCTCTTAGATAACACTGCATTTGTTTGCTCTTGTTTGTGTCAGTGACAGGGAGGGGGAAAACCAAAATGGGAGGATGAAGAAACACCAGCAAATGCACACAGCCCCACACACCGACACAACACACAAATCTGGAATTGCAGGTGGGAAAACAACCTTGACACTCTGTGGTAAGAAACAGCACATGTTCATTCAACTTGGCCTTTATTCACATAGCTGATATGCTGAGGGCAGCCCTGTCCATACATTCCACTGCCTCACACACACACACACACACACCACCCCTATAGGCAGACAGTCTGTGAGATGTGGTAGTAGATGTTGTCATCATCATCATCATAATCATAATAATAATAATAATAATAATGTCATAATAATATTGTCATAATAATAATAATAATCAGTCATACCACTACTACTAATAATAAAAGCAGCATTCAGTAAAAAAGCCTCAGCTGAAAGATGTGAAGGTCTGCCACAGCAATACAGAGTTGGTCTGCACGGTCCCACGATCATTCAGTTAAAAAGGAACTAGTTCCTGATAAATAAACATCATACTAATAGACAGCATAAACAGAATCGTCATCATAGTCATCATGGTCATCAGAATCAGAAAATAAAATGCACACATAATCCAATCAAGGGTAGAAACTTAGAAATAAAAAAGTGACTTAAGCTCTTTGAGAGGGTGTATGTGTGTATGTATGTCTGTTGTGCATATTTTAGTGCACTTACATGTGTATGTGTAACGGTACATACTGGGAAGACAAAGACATCCTCCCTGGACCCTATAATGGCTGCTATGTGAGTAAATGTGTATGCATATGGATATGCGCACGCGTGTGTGTGTGTGTGTGTGTGTGTCCCTGCAGCTCCTGCCAGGGTAGAGGAGCTGAAGGTCTTTGTCTCTCCAGTCAGCTGGACCTCTGGACTTGCTTTGTCCTCAGTCCCCTACAGAGGAGCTGGCAGGGGAGGACACACGTCCTGTAGTGCCTCTGGTGGAGACTTGAGGAACTGCGAGCCAATCCTGATACCATACGGAGAGTTCCGTCCACTTCAGTTCAGTTCAGTTCAGGCCAGTTCGGCTCGGTTTTGTTTGGTTTCGGTACGGACGGTGAGGTTTTGGATTGGTTTTCTTCTCGAAAAAACAAGGCCTCCCAAGGTTAGTGTGCTGTCTGAGCATGCTCATAACCACCCACTCCAGTCTCTTCTCGCTTTTTGTCCATCCCCACAGCACCTCAGGCGTCTCCGCGGCAACCAGCCGCAGTGTAGTGATGTAACTAACCACCCCCCTACCCCCCTCCTCGAAGTCACAGCCATCTCAATAACTTAAAAAATAAAAAAGACTCAAGAGGGAGAGAGGTAGAAGCAAGAAAGAGAAATGGTGAGAGAGGGAGAGAAAGAGAGACAAAGCGGAAGGGGGAAAAAAAGACAGATCATAAAAATCTCCCTTGCACTGATTAAAAACAGGGGAGCTCAGGTACCCCACCAGCGAGTGCCGTCGGCAGCTCATGAATGTAAACATATCCCATGGGGCTGAGCGGTGACCTACCCCCCCTCCTCCCTCCTTACACCCCCTCTGTCAGCCTGGTTCTGTGCAGTGCGGTCCAGTTGGGTGTGGTGTGACCCGGTTTCACTGGTACTGGAGGTAATTTTTAAGGGACTGGGGCAGAGGCAAGGTCTCGATCTCCTGTAGCCGCTCCCGGCCCAACGCCAGACGAGCCGCCCGCCGACACAGGTCCATCAGAGGAAGAGGCTCCGCTGCAGGGAGAGAGCGAACAGAAGAGAAGTATTACAACTCTGTCTCCTGACAAATAATGTTATACACCATCAGGGTTTTTTTCACCTGAAAAATCACTGAAAATAAAAATACAGAATAAAAGGTGTGGGGTGGGGGTGAAGAGACAGGGAAAGGATAGAGACCAAGAAGAAGTGAACTGGAGACAAAGAGGGACAGAGAAGAGAGTTGATCTGATGGGTTTAATGAAGATGTTTCTTTCTCCTTATTCCTCCCTCCCTGGCAGCTGTGTGTGTGTGTGTGGTGTGTGTGTGTGTGTGTGTGTGTGTGTGTGTGTGTGTGTGTGTGTGTGTGTGTGTGGTGTGTGTGTGTGTGTGTGTGTATATGGGTGTGTGTGTGTGTGTGTACACGTGTGTGTGTGTGTGTACGTGTGTGTGTGTGTGTGTGTGTGTGTGTGTGTGTGTACGTGTGTGTGTGTGTGTGTGTGTGTGTGTGTGTGTGTGTGTGTGTGTGTAATGTGTGTGTGTGTGTGTGTGTGTGTACGTGTGTGTGTGTGTACGTGTGTGTGTGTGTGTGTGTATGGTGTGTGTGTGTGTGTGTGTGTGTGTGTGTGTGTGTGTGGGGTGTGTGTGTGTGTGTGTGTGTACAGGTGTGTGTGTGTGTGTGTATGGGTGTGTGTGTGTGTGTGTGTGTGTGTGTGCGTGTGTGTGCACGTGTGTGTGTGTGTGTGTGTGTGTGCGTGTGTGTGCACGTGTGTGTGTGTGTGTGTGTGTGTACGTGTGTGTGTGTGTGTGTGTGTGTACGTGTGTGTGTAGGAGCAGAAGGGACACATCTGACAGGCTGCTTTAATAATGAAGGCTCTTTTCCACCAGTGTCATGCTCAACCCTGCATGGGAGACAACTCCAGTGCAATACATCTGTTCTACACACTTGCACGCATGCATGCACACAAAGCAAATGTGTTACACAACTGACATCACACACACACAGAACCAGTTACCAAACACCTCCTCAGCAACCAAGCCAAGGAGAATCATGGAAGCAACAGTCTCTATGTGGCCCAAACAAACAGCAGAAGTGTCCATCGTGTGACAGTCTGAGTTGCAGGGAACAGTAGTTTCTGCAGTATGTAATAGTGAAGGGAGTATGTGTTCAGTGCAAACAGAGGAAGTGATCTTAGGAGAGTGCAAAACAGAGAAATGCTGATCTTGAAGTGTAAACAATTAGCCTGGCTAACGCCAAACCTCATCTCATTGAGATGGGGTCTGGGAACTACACATTCATTTCTACACATTCGAGACGTGGTTTTACGAATGCCCAGAGCCGTTTATTGGGCACTACGAATGTCTATCAAATGTGTCTGTGCGTGTATGGCAGCATTGGGAAACCCAGGCTAGTAAACAATGAGGGATGGAGCGACCGAGAACCAAAGGAGGAAAAGGCAAGCAGAAGACTGGCCTCATCAACCAAAACAAAACAACAGCACAGTCATAAAGGACCAGTGGTGTTAGAGAGCTTGCTTGGCTCACGTGCAGGTGTTCGTGCACAAGCATGTGCACGTGCACAGACATGCAAACAGACTTGGAGTACTTAGGCTACATCAAACTAAATACAATTAAGTGCGAAATCGATCTCAGACGTTTAAGCTGTTATGATTTGGTAATGATCTGGCCATTCAAAATAAGCAGCCGGATATCAACTGTGAATCAAGCCCATTCACACCAACAACACGTGCGTACACACGCACACACACACCAGGGCTGTATCAGCAGAACATAAAAGGCTGGATTATTGCAAGAATTACCAGGAATTAAAGTCCAGAAGCCTATAAAACATTGCAGTAATCGTGGACCTCATAACACACATAACACTAATAAGAGAGTGTTGTGAGGTGAGACATGCAGCTGAGGCTCAGTTCCGTGTGTGAGCATGCATTATGAGAGTGTGTACTGTGTGTGTGCGTATGAGAGCGTGCTTGTAAATATCTGCATGTATGTATATGTGTGTGTATATATATATGTGTGTAAGCCTGTGCTAGACAGGCTCCCTGTGCTACAGCTAATAAACATCAAAACACCAGCTGGACTGCAGGACCGCACGAGAGAGAGAGAGAGAGAGAGAGAGAGAGAGAGAGAGAGAGAGAGAGAGAGAGAGAGAGAGAGAGAGAGGGGGGGAGAGTGAGGGGGAGAGGGGCACACAAATACACCGTCTCTGCAGCACTCCCTGGCTCGGCTACACAGCAGGGACAAAATACAGCTGAAAAATTGAGTGTGTGTGTGTGCGCCATGACTTTATTCTGCTTTTGTTTTAAAACCAAAATAGTCTTCGCCCATATGAGTGTATTCAGCTCCGCATCTGGAACGGTGTGTGTCCTACATTCCATTACACAATACTAACTCTCGGAAAGCTCACATAACATGAACATTCTTGTGGTTCAAATAAATAAGAAAGAGAAAGAGGAATAAGGACAAAGACATGAAAAACTCTGTGTGTGTGTGTGTGTGTGTGTGTGTGTGTGTGTGTGTGTGTGTGTCTGGAGTAATTAACACTGCTGCTCTGACACCGTCTAGCCACAGGTCATCTCCGCATGGCCCGCGGCTCCTTCTCAGGCTGTGTGTGCGCCCTATGTAGGTCGGACTTGGATGCACCCGGCCGGGCCCCTGGTGTGGCGCAGACTCACTCAGGAGGCCTGCAGGAGGAGACTCATGCGGTCTAGCTGGTGCACTAGCAAAGGAGGCTGCTGCTGCTCCACGCATGCATGCATGCACGGGGCTAGGAGTCTAAACTAGACAAAACAAAACAAAAAACAGACGAAGGAAAACAAACAAAACAAACTCAGAGGTGGGACAGATACACAGACCTCTGTCCTGTGATTTTCCTTGTCCTCCATCTCTCGTATACGATTACATAGTACAGTACATTAATGTTAGCTCTACTCAACACAAATGGGCCTCTACGCCTAGCCCTGTCCGGAGGGGGTTCTGCACTGGTGGAGGATGCTTCAGGACAGGAGCTCTGAGGCGGTTGCACATTGCTCACAGAGAGCACAGGAATGGAGCACAGTTCCACGCAAATCTCTCCACACCACACCGGTCAGCACAGCTTTCAGCCCAGTGATTAAGTACAGGGGTGAAGGTTGCTGACTCGGCAAAGTGTCCAGAAAGGGTGGACAGGAAGAAGAGAGAAAGGCAGAGAGGAAATTAGAGCGCCAGTGAGAGAGAGAGAGAGAGAGAGAGAGAGAGAGAGAGAGAGAGAGAGAGAGAGAGAGAGAGAGAGAGAGAGAGAGAGAGAGAGAGAGAGAGAGAGAGAGAGAGAGAGAGAGCGTATAGGACAGTTTATGGGAAGAGAAAAGAGAAGCTGAAGAATCTGATCAGCTTTTGTATCGGCAGACACACACACACACACACACCACTGTATACCCCTATATTTTACACAATGCCAAAGGTCCATTCCGCCCTCATTGATGACAGAAATTGTCAGCCTCTGCCCTTGTAGCTTCACATCACTGAGTCACCAAGCCTGTGGTAAGGCAATATTAAACCATCCGTATTAGAGTGGCGAAGGTTATATGTCTAGTTTAACGCCGGAGCTTGGCGAATGTGATATTTGAAATGTGTCTTTCAAAGATCCAGTTAGGGGTCTTAGAGGCACTTGGAGAAGCTGGACACACACAAACTCCCTCACACTTCTATTCACATGCGCACACACACACACTCTTCACACTCTCAGTGTCTCCTGCCTTTCTCTCACTTATTACACAAATACAGTCTCTTTAGCATTCTCTTTCCCTCTCGCTCACTCTCACACACACACTCTTCTCTTTTGGCTCTCACACACACAGCATGGTGGAGCTGTGAGACAGTGTGTTATCTGAAGATGGAGGAGGCAGGAGCAGGAGGGTGTGGCAGGCCACCGGCCCCCCGAGGTCACTGGATCCACTGACCGCCTTGGCTGCAGTGTGTACCAGACACAAAGGCTGAGGGATTATATGTGGGTGGGGGTATCTTTCTAATCTGTCTGACAGCAACAGAAGAAAACAAACACATAAATGAACTTATGTGTGTGTGTGGAAGGAAAACAGTGTTTGTACAATTGTTTGTAGTGTGAGAGAGAGAGAGAGAGAGAGGAGAGAGAGAGATATAGAGATATAGAGATAGAGATAGAGGGAGAGAGGGGGGGAGAGTGAGGGAGATTACAGCTACAGGTGAGCACAGACTGCAGCCTTAACTTGAGCTCGAGGGACATTACAGCTACAGGTGAGCACAGACTGCAGCCTTAACTTGAGCTCGAGGGACAAAGTGGTTAAAGGCACACAGGCTTGGCAAACTTCAATGAAAATGTACTTCCTGAATAGTGTTATATGTGATGTGACAAACAAGTCATATCAGGACCAGCTCTGACTTCAGACGGACCTAGGATTGTGTGTGTCTGGTTGTGACTAGTTTTAGTAATGCATGAGTGACAAATGTCTACAGGGATGTCTGCAGTTGAATAGGATCTCTCTCTCTCACACAAACAGATAAACACACAAACACACACAAACAAAAACCCAGACACACCGATAAACAAAGCTGTATAAAGACACACATGTAAGACTCTCCTACACACCCAGCCTCATTCTTTCTCTTCCTTTTATAGATAGATAGATAGATAGATAGATAGATAGATACTTTAATGATCCCCAGGGGAAATTCAAATTTCAAATTCAATTTTATACACATATCTGCAACACACACACAGGTCCCCTGAGGATGTGTAGTAAGAGTAGCGTGTGTCCTTGACGGGGTCTTCAGAAAAACACTGCTGGTGATTCTAACTGCACTGATAGCAGACACATGACAGACACATTATGTCCTTGAGACACAAAAGGCATGCAAGGGAAAGGAAGGATGATGTAACAATCACCCGCACAGCGTCCAATCGCGGGATCGTTCCCTTTTAATTAGGCAGTCAGATTGATGTGCGTGTCTTATTGGACTCGGGGAATGTAGGATGGTGTCGGAGATTAATTACGGCTTCTGTTCCTGAATGCTGGGAATTGTTAGCGGAATGATCCTGTGAAACAAAGGGCGGAATCTCATTGGTGATCTGATATGCCCCTATTAAGGCAGGCAAACTGATGGAAGCCCAGAGGAGACCATGAGGCAAACGCCAACATCTCTTGAGAACATGCACTTCAAATTGTGTCCGATCACTGTCCGATAAAAAAATAAAAAAACACCTTTAAATTGGCCTGGTGCTCTTTTTCCAGGAATATTCGATGTAATGAATCCCCCAGAGACCCACACTCCCCACACACACGTCTTTAAGCATGGGCGACACATGGGCCTAAAGTAGACCTGGTGGGGCGACAGAAGGCCTTGGCCACCGGAGATGATAGAGGATAGGCCAAGAGCAGAGGGGTCCTCGAGGAGAGCCAGTGCTGATATATGACTGAGGAGGGGGAGCGGGGAGAGGGCTGTAAATGAGGAGAATGTATGCAGTAGTGCAGGCCTGAGTTATGGGTCTGACCGCCCACAGGCCAGAGGGATCTCTACCTGATCAACAGATACACACTGAGCACAGGGGGGCATAAATATCATAAATAATACCAATACAAGATCCTACACTACATACACGCAGCAAGAAAGAGGCTGTAGCTGCTTTTCTCGCTTGTGTGTATATATATATATATGTGTGTCTGTATGTGTATACTGAAGTCTTATGTTAAGGCATCTGTTAGACTGTGTGCCCTGTGAGATCATTAAACAGCACGGAAAGTACAGAACACAACGTGCTCAGACAGACTGACCAACGGCCGGACGGAGGGAGCAGGCACCACTCACGCAGCTGATGAGTCACACAAGCCTCCCTCCTACCAATGCCACATCCCACTCCTCCTCACAGTTGCATTCTCACTCCCTGCTCCCAGTCTTCCTGTCCCAATTCCCTTCTTTCAGTGTCCTTTTCCTAGTTTTATCCCCCCACTCCCATTCTCTCTCCCAGTCCTTCCCCCTCGTCTCATTCCCATTTGCTCCCCAGCAGCGTTGTCACAGCCAGAGACGAGGGCTGGTAGTGTGGTGGGTGGCGCGGACTATGCCTCAGATGGACAGGGCTGGTTATGGATGGTGGCTGCATATTGAGCGTGGCACGCCTCAGACACACCTGATTTCCTCCACGGCCAAGGGGGACCAGACGCAGCAAGCCAAGCCAAGCCAAGCCAGAGGCAGAGCATGCACACACACAGTGTGACTCACCATAACACACGTGTGAGGAAGAAGAAAAAAAAAAAAAGGAAAGAGACAAAAAAATAATCAGCCCAGCCAGAGGCAGAGCAGCTTTGTCAAGCTGACAGTGGGCACACACACACACACACACACCAGACTGGTGTTTGGTTGACTGCACCATAACACTATACATGTGTAGGAAGAAGAAAAAAAAAAAGGAAGAGACAAAAAAAGATAATCTCCAGACTGGTGTTTGGTCTCTACTCTCTCTGACTCTCTCTGTCTGTCTGTCTGTCTGTCTGTCTGTCTGTCTGTCTGTCTGTCTGTCTGTCTGTCTGTCTGTCTGTGACTGTACATGTCTGTCTGGGTGTAAACAGTTTGTCTGTCTGACAGTGGTCTGCAGTCTGTCTGTCTGGAAGTCAGAGGTCTGTCTGGTGTCTGTCTGAAGGTCTGTCTGTCTGTCTGTCTGTCTGTCTGTCTGTCTGATGTCTGTCTGTCTGTCTCTCAGTCTGTCTGTCTGTCTGTCTGTCTGTCTGTCTGTCTGTCTGTCTGTCTGTCTGTCTGTCTGTCTGTCTGTCTGTCTGGTCCTGTCTGTCTGTCTGTTTGTCTGTTGTCTGTCTGCAAGTCTGTCTGTCTGTCTGTCTCTCTCTCTCTCTCTCTCTCTCTCTCTCTCTCTCTCTTCTCTGCTAAATACCTTAACTGCGCCAAATTACTTAAAACATCTTTCTCCCTCCCTGCTTTCACTCCTACTTTCCCTCCTTCTTTCTATACTTTTAACTCTCCCTCCATCTTTGTCCCTCTCTCTGCACGCCACAAAACAGCGCGGCTCTGATGAGGCTGTGGGCGTGGAGGCCAGAAGAGCCTCAGGGAAGGGGAGGAGAGAGGGATGGAGAGATGAAAGAGAAGAAAGAGAAGACGACCAACAGACTTGAGGGGAGAGTGGCTGGAGAGAAACAGATAAGCTATGGAGGAGGGAGATATGGCTTGAGGGAGTGTGAAACGTTGAGGGGGAAAAAGGGAGGAAGAGAGAGGAAGAAAGAAGGGGGCGTCGGCCTTGGCTAATGCCGACCATTCACAGTGAAAGATGGACCACCTGACATGTTCGTGCTGCAGGAACACGGAAGTCGGACAGTAATGACCTTTTCAACTTCAGCATGACTGACATGACTGAGACATAACCATAGCATCACCCCCCCCCCCCACCCCCCACACACACACACACACAGTTGGATGGGAAGTTGATAGCATCTCTTTCCCTGTCTACTTTTGACCGCACAAATGTGAAAAAGGAAGCAGACAGTACCAGACGCATATCCAACATCTCTCATGCCATTAAAATCACCTCAACAGCCACCTCCACCAGTACACAGGCTGTCCCCAAAATAACCACTTCCTGTAGCAGCAGCAGCTCTCGTATCCCATCACCCCCCCCAGCCACCCCCTCCTCCTCTGCCTCGAGGCCGTCGCTGCCGTTTAGCCGTAACATCACACCAGCCGCCGGCTCCAGTAAAGCTCCCCCGTTTCATTTGGCTTTTAATAAATCTCTTTTAAGTGCCTCTGGGGAGCAGGGGTGTGTGTGTGTGTGTGTGTGTGTGTCCTAAGAAGCCAGTGGCTGCTGTGGACAGGAGAAGAGGGGAGAGAGGGGGAACTGTCAGGGCCACAGCACTATAACTCGCATAAACAATTTACGGTAAATCTCATTTCACACACACCAGAGGAATTGAATCACAGATTATAATCCCAGGATGAGATAGATAGATATAGATATATATATATATATATATATATATATATATATAAATAAATAAATAAAAACATAAACAATGCAACCTTGTGGACATCATATATATTGCAATATTTACCAGAATGCCAAATAGGCTGCCTCTCACTGTTATTGCTACAGACAGAGAGAGTAGCCAAGAGCAGTAATATCATATCATATCAAAATTATGAGTCAACCAACCAGGAATCTCACTACCGAGTTGCCAGTCAGCATCAAAAATGACGCATCCCTCTTTAACCTCATGCTGAAAACAAACCAATGGCTAGATGGATGGACAGGCGGACGCATGATTGGATGGAATAATGAGTGTGCAGTTGGAGGAGCACACCATGTGATTCACTGCCATGTCCACATGCTTGTCTACTCAGCTCTGAATAAAACCGCCCATGTGACCACGTGACTGTGGGAGCGAGATGGCCCCATCAGGCAGGCAGTAAATAATGTGTTTTATATCTGCCTGATTGTGTCCATTGAGATCGGCTGCAGATTGAGCCCGTGTTGCGCTCGGCCGTGTAATGTAGCCTAAGCTCCCTGTGATGCATTTCATAAAAACAAAATCCCTTTGTAATTTCAATTACACGGCTTGCTGAGCACCAATCCAGCCCGTTTACACACACACATCTGGCACCAAAAGACTTTTATTAAGAAATCCTGGAGCTGAAATGGTGGGGCAAGGTGCGAACGCCTCCAGGGTCGGGGATGTGTTACCCAGGGAGCACTCGGCCTGATGAAAAAGTGCATCACAGTACGTGCTACAATGCAATGGTATGAACCACATGCGTAAGTGGAAAATAGGTCTACATTATGCCCTGTAGTAATGCGGCTTCTATTTTGCAGGTGGCTATGAATCAAGTACTCAGGAACAGCTGAATACCACAGCTGAAACCGTGTTTATTTCCAGGGACTACATCCCTGTATACACATATGAAGGCTAGTGTCTCTGCTATCTGTAAGCTATATGGACTAGTCTTCCTTCTGTCTGTAAGCTATATGGACTAGTGATTCTGCCGTCTGTAAGCTAGGCTATATGGACTAGTGTCTCTGCTGTCTAAGCTAGGCTATATGGACTAGTGATTCTGCTGTCTGTAAGCTAGGCTATATGGACTAGTGATTCTGCTGTCTGTAAGCTAGGCTATATGGACTAGTGTCTCTGCTGTCTGTAAGCTATATGGACTAGTGTCTTTGCTGTCTGTAGGTTAGGCTATATGGACTAGTCTTCCTGCTGTCTGTAAGCTAGGCTATATGGACTAGTGATTCTGCTGTCTGTAAGCTAGGCTATATGGACTAGTGTCTCTGCTGTCTAAGCTAGGCTATATGGACTAGTGAGTCTGCTGTCTGTAAGCTAGGCTATATGGACTAGTGATTCTGCTGCCAGTAAGCTAGGCTATATGGACTAGTGTCTCTGCTGTCTAAGCTAGGCTACATGGACTAGTGATTCTGCTGTCTGTAAGCTAGGCTATATGGACTAGTGATTCTGCTGTCTGTAAGCTAGGCAATATGGACTAGTGTCTCTGCTGTCTGTAAGCTATATGGACTAGTGTCTCTGCTGTCTAAGCTAGGCTATATGGACTAGTGATTCTGCTGTCTGTAAGATAGGCTATATGGACTAGTGATTCTGCTGTCTGTAAGATAGGCTATATAGTGTCTCTGCTGTCTGTAAGCTAGGCTATATGGAATATTGTCTCTACTGTCTGTAAGCTATATGGCCTAGTGATTCTGCTGTCTGTAAGCTATATGGACTAGTGTCTCTACTGTCTGTAAGCTAGGCTATATGGACTAGTGTCTCTACTGTCTGTAAGCTAGGCTATATGGACTAGCTAGGCTATATGGACTAGTGTCTCTACTGTCTGTAAGCTAGGCTATATGGACTAGTGTCTGCAAGCTAGGCTATATGGACTAGTGTCTGCTGTCTGCAAGCTAGGCTATATGGACTAGTGTCTCTACTGTCTGTAAGCTAGGCTATATGGACTAGTGTCTGCAAGCTAGGCTATATGGACTAGTGTCTGCTGTCTGCAAGCTAGGCTATATGGACTAGTGTCTCTACTGTCTGTAAGCTAGGCTATATGGACTAGTGTCTCTGCTGTCTGTAAGCTAGGCTATATGGACTAGTATGGACTTTTCTGCTCACTGTATGCTGATCTATAGGCCCATGTGCTGTGGGTGTAGTGGTAGGAGGTTCAAACACAGGCCTTCTGGGGGTGGGTTGGATGACTCAGAGAGAAATCGTCTTGCGGTAAGTTCCTCCTGGGGGTAAGCTGGTAAGCCACACTCATAACAACAGCTTGCAGTTTAGCTTGTAGTTACTTTTTCTTCCATAGTTATATTCCTATACAATGCATTTACATACCTAAAAATAGAGAGAGAGAGAGAGAGAGAGAGAGAGAAAGAGAGAGAGAGAGGTAGTTGCTTATGCAGTTGAGAGTCAGGGTGACCTTCAAGAGATGATTGAGAATATGACACATCAGTCAATCATTCATTGTCACTATCTCTCATCCTTCTCCGTCTCTCCCCTGTTCACAGTACCATGTCTTCCCTCGGTCTGTACCCATCCCTTTCACACCCCCCCCACCTCCCTGTTCACAGTACCATGTCTTCCCTCGGTCTGTACCATCCCTTTCTCACATCCCTCTCTCCCAACTGTCTCCCGTTTCTCCATCGAAGTAGCCATTCTTCTCTTATCCCCCTCTCTCCATACCACTCTCTCATTCTATCTGTCCCTCACTCACAGTTTCAACCCAGAGCAAATGAGTCATCCCATCCCACCTCCATCCCTGTCTCTTGCTGCCCCCCCCGCCCCTATCATTATTGGCCCTTTCCCACCTCCCTTGTGAGTTAGGGATGTCATTTTGTCCCTGGCTTTCTCTCAGGCTGTCACTCAATCACAGGCAGGTATTGCACTTTCCTGCTTGCTCTAGTCCCGCCCTCTCTCCAGTTTTCTCTTTCCCTTTCCCTAATGTGTTTGATCTGTCCGTCTATAATTTCCCCCTCTACCTCTATTCAATTTCAATGGCGTAGCAAAGCATTTGTAGACATAGATTCATAAATAACAAATCATTAATCATGAGTAATTACAGTCAACAACCAGTCCTTCTCATGTTCCATACAGGGCCCTGCCTCCCTCTCCCCACCACCCCTGTCTCTGTCTGTCAGGTTTGCAGTATGACCCCTCGTAGGTCATGTTCCCAATACAGTATATCTCCATCTCTCTCTCTCTCTCTCTCCACTGCAGCTTCCCCCTGTCTGCCTGCTCACACTGCTCTGAAAATGCCAGTCAGGACAGAAGAGAGGGAACTGGGGAGAGGTTGAGGGAGAAGTGAAACCGAGAGGAAGGGAGAAAGAGAAAGAGAAAGAGAGAGAGAGAGAGAGAGAGAGAGAGAGAGAGAGAGAGAGAGAGAGAGAGAGAGAGAGAGAGAGAGAGAGAGAGAGAGAGAGAGAGAGAGAGAGAGAGGAATGGGAGTGAGAGACCAATAAAGAGATGGAATGGAGACATGGAGGGAGAAAGCACCGACCGAACTGCCAACAGAGGAAACAGCAGCAGCAGCAGCAGCAACACCACAACAGGGCTGTAATGCACTCCACTGCGCACACACACACACGATTATGGGCTTCAAGAGCCTGAGCTTGAGCAGTGAGGCATAGGAGAGGCTTCCACCACACTGGCATCCTGCTGGGAGGCTCCGACACCGATCCCCATGAGGGCCAGGCCACGGCAGTTAAGGTCAGAGCACATCAGCAACATGAAGAGAGACCAGGGCCACCGTAATGAGCTTTCAACATGGACTGGCTCCTCTCTGTTGCCCTCTCCAGAGGGACCGTGATCGTAAAAACAGGGACATGGCAGGCTGTTTGAGGCCCTCTGATAGACCTCGCTGCCAGTACGCCAGGGCTTCACATGGAATCTGTAAAAAAGCACGGCTGCCATTTTGATTTCACATGCATCCTGAATGACAGGGCTGATCGGCTGTGTGTGTGTGTGTGTGTGAGAGAGAGAGAGAGAGAGAGAGAGTGAGTGAGAGAGAGAGAGAGAGAGAGAGAGAGAGAGAGAGAGAGAGAGAGAGAGAGAGAGAGAGAGAGAGAGTGAGAGAGAGAGAGAGAGAGAGAGAGATTAGCTCTGGGTATCTGATTTTATAAGTGTGTGAAAGAAAAAGAGAATGAGAGTATTAGAAAAAAGCTAGGCAGATTAGACAATAGCCCTCTGAGATATTAGCCATGAATGAGTGAGATATTAGCCTGTGCATGTGAGTGTGAGTCACTGTGATGTTTAATGCATACTGTGGAGGCCTGGAGGTAAGTGTTAAGACTGCGAACCCACTTGTCAAACATGCCACCACTCCGGCCAAGGACAGAACAACCCAGAAACCGCTGAGCTACGCCAGAACTATGAGCTGTGGCGAAACACCTTTCTTTATCACTCTCGCTCACGAACCCTTACATCAAACATCAATTTTGCTCATTAAAGCAGGAACACACTTGACCTCTCCTGTTCTCTCCTGTACCACCACATGCACACACACACACACACACACACACACACACCAGCCTCTCTCCCTCCCTCACTCACACACTCTTTTTCAGAAACACAAACACCCGCTTCACCTGTCTGCCCTTGCTCAAAGACCGACTCTCTTCTTGAGTGTGGGTAGCAGGTGACGGGGAAAGAGGCGGTGAACTCTCTGACACGCTCGGCTCTGCCCTTCTCTGCCCTGCATGCTAACATGTCCAGCAGGGAGCTTGCGCCCGCCTGAGCTACAAGCGTCAAAGGAAACAGAAATGACTGGGGCACAAAGGTCACTTTCTATCCCCCTCTCGCTGACACATAATCCCCCCGCACGTGCACACACACACACACACACACACACACACACGCAGTACATCCAGTAACGAGTCAGTTGCTGATGAAGATGGGGCCTGTTAGTCAGACACCCTCTGGACTGATCTCGGCACAGATGAACTGCGAACGCGTTCCCTCATCTGAACTGCAGTGAGGTGTGTTTGACTGAGGGCCTGAGAGAGAGAGAGAGAGAGAGAGAGAGACAGAGACACTCCCTCATAAAGAGACCTCACAGATGTGGACTACAACTGTGTGTGTGTGTGTGTGTACACACATGACAAGACAACTTCAAAACACATACACATACACACACACACACACACACACACACACACACACACACACACACACACACACACACACACATAGAGGCCAAGAGACAGACACACAGTGACACACACACACACACACACACACTAATCTCCTGCACAGCCAGATGGATGGTGATTTATGGGATAGGGAGGGCAAAGGGTGAGATTTGGGGAAAACATGAACTGAAAGGTGTTCAAGGACAGGAGGGCACACATACATGCACAGGGATGTGGACACACTTCACCCCTTCCACAGATGTAAGGAAACACACAAACACCTCCCCCACACACACACACACACCCACCCACCCCAAGACCCAGAACCAAACATGTTTGCCATTCCATAACAGCACACACACACACTGCAGCTGTGTGCATACACAGACTGTTATCTGGCAGGCAGAGCGGCAGCCGCATAGGCTACGCCCACACCATTTTGTTTTCCTGTTAAAATCCAAAACACATTTTTTCACCCCTCATCTACACTACTCAACAAAGAAGTCCACATTCTCTTCCTGACTGGATCTGGTCAGTCTGATGTGTCTTGACTCACCATGATGTCCATTACTAGTCTCCCAGTGGTGAGTGCAACACTGAGACATGATGAAATGTTTGTTTGTTTGTTTATTTATTTTAAAGCCATTTCAGCAACTAAGGCTACTGTACTTAATGGCCAGAACATTGTGTTTAAATATGTTTTTTTTTTTTTTTTTTTTTATCTGTGCTAGTAAGATATTCTAAAATTTTCAAAGGTGAGACCTTACTAAAAACATCAACCACAGAATTTTGGTGATACAGTTGTTGTCTTTTAGTTTTCAAGGCAGGGCCAAGATGAAATGTATTTACTACTGTAGCATTACTGTCTTTTATAGCATCTGCAGAGCAATGGTGACAATGGCACAAATGGCCATGTGATTTGTGCGAATGATCATGTGTTCCACGCTTCAGGTGTCCACCTTCTGTCTATAGGTGTCCCATGCGGACAAGATTCAGAATTTGCAAACCTGTGTGTGGACAGAGAGTGTATACAGAATGAAACATTTTAAAATGAAAACGGAGGAGTGTGGATGCAGCCATAGACAGGCTGACACGACGAGACAAAAACACACACACACACACACACACACACACACACACACACACACACACACACAATGTTGGCAGCAGTTCATCAGTGCTGAGTAAGAGAAAGACACAGTATGAAGTGTGGACAGCAAAGCCCTTCTAATCACCACAGCGGGGGGAGAGAGGGAGGAGGGTGGGGGAGTAGGAGCACGTGCTCGGCGCTCTTCGAGTCCTGGCCTGAAGGAATGCCACCCTCCCATCTACTGTGATCCTCCTCCCGAGCTCCTCTTTGATCCCACAAATCCCCTCTTTTGTCTTTTTCCTCTCTATCCACTCCCTCTCTCTCTCTCTCTGCCTCTCTCCCACTCACATTCTCTTCACCCACTCCTCTCGCCTTTATTCTATCTTTCCTCCTTCCATCAACTGTCATCCCTTTCTCATCTAGAATGTTATCCCACACCCTCTCCTTCCTCTTCTCCTCAGCCACCTCACCACCACAGTGATTCAGACCTACTGCGCCAGGTGCTACTTGGTGCGTCATCTTGCCCAGAGCTGCAGGGTTTGTGTGTGTGTGTGTGTGTGTGTGTGTGTGTGTGTGTGTGTGTGTGTGTGTGTGTGAAAAACACAGCCTTCCGTGTTTAGCAGAATAAAACAGCATACATAATAAAGATGCATGTGCTGACCATGGGGAAACTAGGAGTTAAGAGAGTATGGCCAATCCAAAACAAATGGCCATAAACAAGCACATGGCACAATAAACACACGTGTGGTGGTGCTGGTGTGTGTGTGTGTGTGTGTGTGTGTGTGTGTGTGTGTGCTCTTGCCCTCAGAGGACTCTGGTTGGTTTGCTGCTTAACAGCTTGTGTGTGCGTCTGGGCGTTGGATACGCTGCTGCTATTGCTGCTGGGTATAATAGACTGCTATATGCAGCCTGAGTTTGAATGGCAGATATGAGGGGGGAATGATATCCATTAACCCAGCAGCACACAGACGGATAGACAGACAGACAGACAAAGGGAGAGAAGGAGGGGGAGAGAAGGAAGGAGGGAGAGAGAAGGTGGAAAGAGATAGAGAGAAAAAAGGCAGGTGAGAGAGGTGGAGATAAAGTTTAAAATCAGAAGGCCAAAAAGAGAGAGAACTGTGTGTGTGTGTGTGTGTAAGTGAGTGAGAGTGTGAAAGCTACGTGTGTATAGAATCTTGGGCTCATGCTGTACCTGTGGATTTCAAACTGTTCAAACACACTGAAAAAATACAGTCAAAGTCACACCAAACCTTCCATTTGTATCTACCTACTATTGTACATTAGTTGACACACTGAACCACAAATAAAGTTAAATAATTAAGGTCATGATTCATTGCATAAGTTGGAGTGGAAAAATAAAACAGCCAATTCCTAAGGATTGGATAAAACTAACACCCTTTAATATAAATGTAATACCTCATGTTGTTCCCTACATGTAATTGCTTTTAGGTAACCGTCTGATGCAACAAGGGTCAGGCACACACAGCTGTGGCCCAGAGCAGTGTGTTCTCCAGCCCTTGATCCTTCAGAGAGGGAGAGCAAACAGAGAGCCCAGAGGTGCGTTCAAATCTGCCAAACACTGGCGAACATGACTTGTGGTGAACATATTTTCTCTGAACAATTCAATTTGAACGATTTGGTGTTAACATTCCATTGTAATGGTAATTGCATTGTTGCCTTAGTCAAGCTCACGTCCAGTTCCACTGTATGTTCGCGGAGAACTACCTCCTCAGACTGTTAGCAATTGTTCGCCGAAATCTCAAGGCTAACGGAAAACTGTTTGCAAACGTTCGCCCAGGTTTGCTTCCATGCACAGGTATTCAATCTGTGGGCCAGTCACAGGCCAATGTCATAGCAGCTCTCAGATCAGACCTCCAAGCTCCAGCTCATGACTGCCCATTTAGCCCATTACTGAGAAAGAAGTACATAAATGACAGATATCTGTGTGCTGAGTGAGGCATTAATCCTCTGTGAGGCAACTAAAACTGTATGAGGAAATCACGGACACATATCTGTATGTTGTGTAACACATTACTTCTAGTCTATATGGGCCAGACCTGATTGAAGGACATGGAGAGCATGCTATACGAGTCCCTGATGTAGTTCATCTGTGACGCGGTCCTGTAGTGAACCGGATTACGGGCTGCAGAGAGCACTTACTGCAGCTCTAGTTCTGTGTGCCAGAATGACTGATCACTGACCGGGTGGTGGGCATGTATGACATTAGCATCCATCAGACAGCACAGGAGCTGGTCTTGGCAGCTTTAAAGGGCCCACGTGCCATTCAGCACACAGGACATTACATGTGCAGCTGTTAAAGGTTACGTCTCTCTTCTCTGGTGCAGGGTTGTCACTTGAGTCTCAGAGACACAAATTGGCAATGTTGCAATTGTTACGGAGTTTGG
Source organism: Alosa alosa (assembly GCF_017589495.1). Classification (NCBI taxonomy): domain Eukaryota; kingdom Metazoa; phylum Chordata; class Actinopteri; order Clupeiformes; family Clupeidae; genus Alosa; species Alosa alosa. Next base: position 27,428,141 of record NC_063189.1, on the reverse strand, counting down.
TTTAGATTGTCTTTGCTGAACACACTTCTCTCTCTTCACCTGCATTTGCTATTTTCATGGCTTTTTAAACTGCTGCCCTTCCCTCTTCCTCTTGCAGTTAGGGTTTGCTGTTATCATCACAATAAAAGAGAACATAAAAAAAACATGTGCAGATCACAAACAAAAGCCCCACACCCATTCCTGCTCTGCTGGAATATGAGAGTGCATGTGTGTGTTTTTGTGTGCGCTTACATAGTCATGATCATTGTGATTTTATTACTTCACGGACAATGCTGTATTAAAACTCTACTCGAGTGTTTCTACTCCTGCCTGCCCTTCCTGGTTAACATTCATAAAACGTAATAGGCAGCCGTCCAAGCTGCAATCTGTTACTGGGCATGGTCATGTGCACACAACCCCTTTGCAATAGGAGGTGTATAAAGACCTCTTCTAAAGACATTCAGGCTTTCAAAGGCATCAGTTTGTGTTGACTTAACAAGCTGGCATTAACAGTGCTACCGGTACTAACAGACTTCTCAAAAGCCGAGGTTTCAATGACTATTGATGGTAGCGAATGGACGACGGGAACTTACAAGTTAGAGGTAAGGCGGTTTTCAGTTGAAAGTATTACTGTAGGTCCATGCTTTTGTCCAGAGACTTCTCTGTAAAATTCTCTGTAAAAATGCATTTTGCGGGGGGAATCCTAAAAGGCGAATGAGAGAACGAGACAGGGAGTGAGCGGGCGATAATCACTGGCTTCCATCATGCCTGTAGGGGACATGAATGCAAATGAAAAATGACTCTTGTTGTCTAAAATGTCTCTGCCACGCTGTCAAATCAGAGCCTATTCATCCCATTTGTCTCGCCCCGGATCCTTTAAACATGGTTTACACAAGAGAAGAAAAGGGAAGAAAAAAAGCAAACCCCTCTAAAATGCCAGAAATGGCAGAGTCAACAGTAATTGCTGCCAGGGGGATGGTCTACAAACAATAGCCTTTAAATGGTTTAGAGGAGCGGTACTCCATCCTGTAGAGTACCGCTAGAGTACCGGCAATGTGACGCTTGAACTCAGAACATACATACGCTGCTGCCCAAGACCATTTTTACACTTCCACTTTGCAGAACCAAGATGACTGCATGAATGGTGTCTTGCTGCTCTTATTTTTTCATTATTATATGTGCCCTCTTATTTACTTATTTACTTACTTTTTTGTTTACTTGAATGTTATGTTTGTCTGTGGACTTAAAATTGGTAAAATATGTCTTGTCTTCACCGTGGGATAGTGAGAAACGTAATTTCGATCTCTTTGTATGTCTGGAACATGTGAAGAAATTGACAATAAAGCTGACTTTGACTTTGACTTTGAATGCTAGAGTTTCTTTTGAGAGAATACACAGAGCCGACAGCGAGAAATCCATGAGGACCATTTAACAAAATGTGATGAAACAATGAACTGGATTATAACTGAGGACTACTGCTTTGTGTATGTGTGTTGCGCTTTTCTATGAACACTCACATGCTAATGCTAACAACAGTAGCGTGTTGTTTTTGTCTCAGGTTCAGAGCTGAGGCTGCTGGTGCTGGGGCCCAGCCGCGTGGGGAAGAGCTCTCTGGGCAACCTGCTGCTCGGTCGCCAGGCCTTTGACACGCGGGGCGGATGGGGCACCGAGGCTGCCCGGGGAGAGGCCAGCGGACGTTGCCTCCTATTGGTGGACTCCTACGGGTGGCGCTCGTGGGAGGAAGAGGGTGACAAGGAAGGGGATGAGGATGATGGAGAAAGTTGAGAGGAAGAGAATGAGGGGAGGAAAAGGAGGAGGAGGAAGGTGTCCAAAAGCAAGAAGCTGGAGCTGCTGGGCGCATTGATCCTTTGTGACCTGGGGCCCCATGCCCTGCTGCTGGTGCTGCCCCTGCAGCACTTCAGCCGGCGGGAGAGCGCCGCCCTACAGGCCCGCATGGAGCTGCTCACCCCCAGGGTCTGGAGCCACACCGTGCTAGTGTTCACGCTGGGGGACAAGCTGGATCCTGGACAGGGGCGCACCTTCCAGCAGTACCTAGAGGGCACTGGCGAGCAGCTGCACTGGGTGCTGGGCGCCTGTCGCTACAGGTGCCACGTGGTGAACAACAAAACTGCGCAGGACAGGGTGCAGGTGACCAGGCTGTTGGAAAAGGTAGAGGACCAGGTGACGGAGAACGGCGGATGGCACTTCTCACTCGTCATGTCCTGCCGCATGGAGGAGGAGTGGACGTGCAGGGAGAGGGAGGCCAAGGAGCGGTGGGAGAGGGAGGGGCAGGAAAAGCATCAAGAGGCATCACTGATGGACAACATGGCTGCGTATGGACACAGTCTCCTCATACTCAGGCAGGCTGCAGCCAAAGGGTTCCCCACACTGATGCCAGTGTGCCAAGGCTGAGGTGGGTGCACTACTGAGGCTGAAATATCAGATAATGTTTTATCCTTTACTCTTTCATTTATCATTTACTGACAGATTTTTTTTCATAGCAATTAAGCACTTTTAGGGGAATGGGGTATGGGGGGAAAAAAACTGGAACCGGTACAGATTGCTTGAATTAGGCTCAGAGCTGTTATTTACAACCTAACTGGAGCAAAATACCTAAGTGCCTTTAGACGGCCATAAGGAAGACGAAAAAGTAATTAAACAAGAAATTAATTCTGTTATTTTATGTCAGAGTGCTGTAAGTGTTTACTCGACATAACTCCGCAGACTAATGCATAGTGAGTATCCATACTCCCTCTAATGCATACTTAGGTTTCAACTCGAAAGCCTTGGGAGCCATTTGCCCCTGTGGCTTAAGGGGAGCTTAACTGCTTACTGATACAGCAAGTCCTCAGCACAAGGGGCCTAACGTACATGATCCAAGCCTCCATTATACTGTAGACGATCACGCTGTCTTACTTAAGGCTTTGAGGGAAGTCACTGTTGCGAGTAGGGTTTGGAGTTTTCTGCTTCTTACAGTATTTTCAGTCACAAGCCCACTCTGTTTCACAGCATGACTTGCATCTTTTTGATGTTGATGATGTAGCCTACCCTGCTGGTGCCACAATGTGTTAGGTCACCATGGTCCAGGAGTTCCAGACTTTGAGTCAACGTGTATGAGCTTTGGCTGTAACGATCAGTAAGGCCAGAGGAGACACACTCACACGGAGGCCTCTGTGGTCAACAGAGCGCTCATCCATGGACGGTAAAGACAACGAATGGAGAGACTATGGGAACTTATGGGGGCCACGGCCCCCTAATCTCATTAGATGCAATCTCCTCACCGCAGAGACAGAGGGACCACGAGGCTTACCCTCATCACAGCACAGATTGCATTGATTAATGGACAAGGCCCTTATAAAAGGCACTTATTCAGGACTTATGTAAGGCCTTATCAGGACAGGGAAACACAGGGCCAGAGGGGGCACACAGGTGGATATGAAAGGCACTGCATGTCAGATGACCAGCCAATTGCTTGCACTTGTTCCGTGAGCTGGGCTACTCATTCAAAATCCACTCCAGGTTGGAGAGTGTACAAGGGTGGGTCACAGTAAAGAGCTGTTACATTCTTTTTTTTCAATTCTCTAAAAAAACACCTTCTCTCCCTCTCTCCTTGTTAACACTCCCCTGCGTTGACTGATGGCCGTGTCGCGCAGAGATGATCCGCAAGCTCGCACTTTAACTGATTGCCCATTTGCACTTTGTCTTCCTCTAAAGAGGTGCCCTGGCTCCCCAGGCAGCAGAGTCCATCCATCAGACGAAAGATAAAGAGGAGACGGAGAGAGAGAGGGAACAGAGCATGTTTTCAGAGGTCTCAAAACTTCTACAGCTTGTGTCTACTGTGTGTAACAGTTGCATGTGTGTGTGTGTGGGGCTTTGTTCAGACTCGAGGCCATAATTTTCCACCATCTTCCAATCCATCAGCATCTGCCTCTAGAACAGCCAGGTCCCTGGGCATGCTCCTGGATTAGTGTTCGAGTGTGTGAGCGAGCAGATCGCACTGCTGCTGCTGATGCTGCTACTGCCGCTATTGTTGTTTGCCAATTACACTTATACTTCCATCCAAAACTTCTCTCCAACAGATGCAGAGCTCAAGCAGCTTACAGATCTTCAAACTCACGCAGACATTTGGAGGCATCACACGCACTTGGCTGCTAAAGACATTTTCTGGCCCTGAATCCCCGCCTGGCTACCTTTGGCAGCATTGGCGGCTGCTGACCTACACTCTGTGATTATGATAACCACCACATCGCCCACCCCCCTACTGCCCAGAATTCACTCAGAAACCACATCTACCACTGCCAGTCATAATTTACCATTAATGGGCTCTACCGCTGTCCATCACGGACGGTCGGCCCCTGCCTGGAATCTGCTGTGTGACGCAGCTCAGCTCTGGAGTTCTACCCACACAGCAGCAGGCACCGCAAGGGACAGGGGCTAAACTAAAGCCGCGCCAGAAGGCCCTCAGGTCTGTTCTTAAATCGCCTCGTCTTACTGGTACTTTACAAGCCGCCTTCAAAGATCGGAGGCTGCTCACCGCCACTTCAACACGGAGTATTTAAACAAACAGATCAGCTTGAGCTCATTGGACTCCACGAACATTTAAATGGGTTAATGTATAGTTGGTGCTTTAGTGCTTTATCTATACTATCCCTCATTTTTTAATTATGCTATCAGTGCTCCCACCATGAGCATTATTTGTTCAGGGAGCTACTATTTAATAAAGCTGTTCTTCCAACAGGTTACACGGTTATCTCTTCGACCCACAGTGCTCATAAAAACCTGATATTGTTGTTGATACTCTCACGCACCCCTTTGCGCACAGAGTCTACCAGTTAGACTGTTAACATAATAACAACCAAGCACTTGTGTGTTTGAAACTTGTGTGTTCATACCATTTCAAATCAAGAGATGATGTAACTCTTTAAATTAATAGACTGAGCCTGGTGAACAAGAGGGAGGAACAGAAGTGTTGGAGGACACTGCCAAGAAGGGCACCTGCTGTCTGTGTAGTCGGCAGCCAATTTCCTTTCTGCTGAATGTAATCTTCCCTTTAGGCAAGAGCTTCTTAGAATATGCAGATTGCCATTTCAGATAAGAGGGAGGATAGCACATCACTTGGGGACACTTTTCAGGAGACACGTGTGTGTGGTGAGGAGCGAATTGGATTATTAGAGCGAGAGATATCCCTTTCACGTCTTCTCCTCTGACGATTTTGTCTCTCCTCTCTCTCACACTCTCTCTACAGGAGGAGTTCCATTGACCTCATTCTACTGTGTGTGTGTCTCTCTCACACTCACACACACAGAATCATCAACCACCCACACATGTACAGATCCATGCATACATACATGTGCCCAATAATGCACTGATACACATATGTACACATTTACACCAATACATCTAGAAATACCTTTGTACGGAGTGGTGTTGTGAAGTCACCACCTAGAAAAGCACTGCACTGTAACGGCACACCGTTAAGGCCTCTGGCGGCCTGGCTTCCTGACCCAGCCTTCCTGTCGCCGCTGTAAGAAAACTCCCCAACGCAACCAAACCCGTTGGGGTGAATCCGATCTCCAACCTGATGAAACTGGCCAACTTCAGATCTAGAAACCTGCACTTGAGAAACCTGCAGACTAGAATGTGGCACGGTGCAGACTGCAGAGCGGCGGACTGACAGACATTAGCAGACATTTTGTGGGAAGTAATAAAAAAAAAGGGATTAAATTGGGTATTTTTTGGTGCAGGCTGGGGACAACTGACAGCAGATAGTTTGTCAAAGAGGGGAAATCTCATAGCCGCACAACCTCTCAGGTGTACACACTCACACTATGGCCCCATTCACACCTGGTACACAGTATTCAATCTAGGCCATCACACCTTTAAGCAGTTGCGTACACACCTGGCATCAAAATGCGATCTCACAAGTGCCTCTCATATCGGATCTTACATCCCCACAGAAGACCAACAGTGCTTCATGTTTTCCAACGACAAAAAGCCACAACCTTACTTATATATCTGAGGCAAGTATCTTGAATCAGGGATAGCCAGGCTATTTGAACATGTTGAACTTGAACATGTTGTTCCGTTATGCTTTCAGTTTATTCAAATCCAAGTGTAAATCGATAATTCAACAATGTAACTTCTCACTAAGACTTGTGTACAAAACAAAAAATTGCTAGTCTGATCCATGTTGTGATTCGTGTTTTCAGAAGCATTAAAATATATCCATCAGCCATCTAAACCATGCATGCGCTAGTGTTCCTAACAGATATTTTCCTTGCCAAAATGTAGCCTATTTAGAGCTTTATTTAAACTTTACGATAGCTAGTGGGTTTATATGATATCTGCATAATCCTGCTCACAGATTAATAATAACTACAGTACAACATCCTCTGATAGACACTGAACTCAAATCGTGGGGTTCTGCAGTCATTTTTAAAGCGTTAAAGGCTGAGAGGTAAAGGATTCAGGCACCTCAGCATGTCCTGTCCTTGTCCTTCACAAAGTTGGAATGCAATCTTGATTAACATTATTCCCTTTTTAAACTAATGCTGCTTACTGGACATTAAAAATCTTGTAATGTGTGGGTTTGAAATGCCTTATGACATTTATAAATGCCCATTTTGGTGTCTGGGCTCACGTCTGTTTGTGTGTAGACAAGCCGAATGCAATCTGCAAGATGTGATTTGACTAATAGCTCACATCTGGCATACGTTCACAGCCTGCACTGGAGACGAGAAATGCCCAAGATCGGACAGTATAATACAGACACAAGACACATCCATAAATACAGATGCCTTCTCAAGCACACACCAAGCAGATACACACACCCATACCAATACAAAGATTCCATTGGCTTGGTCTAGTATGGATTCTTGCAGTAGCAACAGTGGTCTCTGGAGGCCAAGTGAGCAGAGAGGATGGGTATACCATACTTTATCTATGTATTACCGCTTTATCTATACAATGCCTTTTACTTGCCTGTTATCTTATGTTTGGCCCTGTGATATTCATCTGTTTTAAGACCAGCTATGCAATAAAGTAATTCTTCCAACAGTAGCTCAGAGTCCCTAAGTGGTGGGTGGGGGTGGGTTGGGGATGTGGTGGGGTTTGAGTGGAGGCGATGCAAGGCCGGATCCATGGATTCCAGCTTGTGCGGTGGCAGGGAGGGGCAGAGTTCGCCTCGAGATCGATCCAGCACACCACTAGCGCAGGGCGAGGACGGGGATGAGACGAACGTCTGGCGCCCTGCGGTAAGACGACCTGAGCTCGAGGACATGCAACATTTACAGGGGATGTGCTGCTTCCATTGCCCAAAGGCACCGGTCACATTCCTCCAGAGGGCCTCCGAGACACCGGAGCCCTGCTGCTGGGGCCGCATCACCCCACGCCTCCGCCATTAGCCGAGCCCCTCCCAGAGCTGGGTCCAGCCAGGGCGGACGATCATAGAGGGGCTACGGTGAACAAGCAGGAGTAGGTTGTCCTTAAAGTAATGATCAAACGTGGCAACATTTTTTTTTATTTTTTTTCAGATATGTTGCCACTGCAATCACAGGACCCGTTCCTGGTGTCCTGATTGGGTGAACAACAAGTTTTCAGAATTTCAGTTTTCTAGATAAAGAAACAAACCAAAAAATGTCTCCCATCAGCGATACTGAGCTAAGCAACACTGCCCTCTGTATCAGCTCATTACAAGTAATTATAGGATCAATCTTCAGACAAACCATTTCATTTTGAAGTTCTCCAAGAAATACATAGACAAGACAATAAAACAGATCAGCACATCCATCTGATTCCTTTGAGGCATCCTTTAGACCTAAACTCCACCTGCCCCCTGACCCCAGAGGCTTCTTTTGGTAGTGTACACCTACATTTAGTCCCAATCTTGATTTCTCATCTAGCCTAGAGGCTTCTCTTCTTAGGCCCTGACCCTGAGCTCACAGCGATCTTAAAAGCATTGAGGATAAGTGCCACTGAAGCCCTGTTTGTGTGTGTGTGTGTGTGTGTGTGTGCGTGCATGTGCGTGCGTGTGTGTGTGTGTGTGTGTGTGAGTGAGTGAGTGAGTGAGAGAGACAGATAGAGCGAGCTGACCTGAAAGTGTGTGTGTGGTGATCTGTGGGGGGTTCCTGTGAAAGGAGGCAGGTCAGCTGAGGGCAAATATTAGCTCTGCCAGCGGGCATAACGACACAAAGATACCTCCCTCAGTAATAACAAGGCCCACTGTGTCAGGAACTCAATAAGGAAACAGATGCTTGCCCGATACAGCATCACTACTGTGTGTGTGTGTGTGTGAGAGATTTTGGGGGTGGTTTGTGGAAGTGTGTGTGTGTCTGGGTCTGGGTGTGAGAGAAAGAGAGTGAGAGACAGCAAACAAGAGAACAGAGCTAAGCTGGCAGCAACGTTTGTCTGTTGTGTTGGCTCTCCTCGGAACGGTTTTGTTTGGGCGTAACAATGGCTCTGCGGCAAGACTGCAGGATGGGAGCTGAATGCTGCTAAACGCAGCCTTTATATATTGGACTTGAACGCCCATTCACTAACAGACAAGACAGCAGCACAGCAAACACAGCCCTCTTCCAGCAGGGATGTGTGTGTGGATGTGTATTGACAAATAAATCTGTCAGAGGAGCGGGTTACTGGGCCAACACAACTGATCCTGGATCGGCTTAGAGGGCACAGCAACAGCAAATTAGACCCCTCTTTGTGTGTTTTCGTTGAAGTCAGTTATTGGTGTGGTAATGGACTTTCCTAGCAGTCCATGCCCCAAAGGCATTCTACAGAGACACTGTGTGGGAAATGGGAGCCATAGTGTGTGTGTTTGTGTGTGCGTGAGAGACTTCACTACAAGGCAACAATTCCACAGACCTGACTTTCCTGAAAGCTGCTGTGCCAACAGACTGGAAAGTCATGTGTGTGTCTATGTGTAAATGTGCGTCTTTGTTCTCACAGACAGCTCCAACTTCCAACCAGAAAAAGCCACTTTTAGCATATCACGTTCCATGGCTCATGCAAATAGGAAGAGAACATATGCAAAGGGCCACCTCAAAAAACAAAGTCACACACCTTATCACACACACACACACACACAGGGTCACTGCCAGGAGCCAGGTGTTCTGTTCCCGTGAGTCGGTTAAAAAGATGGGCACGTTATGGAAATAGACTCAAGCTTCTTCACTCACACAGACATCATGGCGGTTAAGCCATCCATCACTGCCAGAGCACAGCCCAGCCCAGCAGACACCTGGGGCAACCTGCGCTACCACTACGGGACAGACACCTGCGCGCTCTACAGGGAGACCATTACGGGCTCCATCACAGAGTCGTTGGGGACACGGAGTAGTTTAGTTCCCTCAACAGTCTTGCACAACAGTGCTGCTCACCGTCTGGATGCAGTGGTTTCTATTCACAATGCATTCCAGGTGAGGCCACCGCACACAGAGAGCTATAACGCCATGGAGATGAACATGAAAAGGATATCTAACTGTGAAATGGTTTTTTGAAAGATTCTCACTGAAAAGGAAGAGTCTCATTTCAACGTTGCCATGGCCACACCGACTGTTTTTTTTCTGTGTGTGGGTGTGTGTCTGTGTCTTTCTGCGCCACGGTCTTTTAGCGAGGCAGCGGGTGAAAGAAAGCCCTGAGGGGGGGTGGGAGACGAGCAGGTGAGATGTTTATTTCCTGCTCGTACGTGTGCTCATGCTTCCCGCGTTAGGGGGCCGCCTCGCATCTCTGACTCGCTGAGTGTCTCTCGCCCGCAGCCTCTCACAGAGGACACCCTTTTGTTCCGCTTTGCTTTTTTGTTAAATACACCCCCAGGGCAAAAGAATACATCTCTCTCTCTTTCTTGCTTACCGGTCTCTAATGTCTTCTCTCTCACACACACACACAAAGATTCAAAAAGATACCCATACATACAGACACACTACACAAACGCATGAACACACACACCAAGGGCATAGTGTGCACATTTGTGAAGCTGTGTGTGTGTGTGTGTGTGTGTGTGTGTGTGTGTGTGTGTGTGTGTGTGTGTGTGTGTGTGTGTGTGTGTGTGTGTGTGTGTGTGTGTGTGTGTGCCACCTTTGCCAAGCACTGAAAGGGATCAAAGGAGTATTGGGAAAAAGGAGAAGGCATTCTGTATTTAGAAGTTGGCCGCGGAGAGAGGGAGGGAGGGGGGAGGGAGAGAGAGGGAGGGAGGGAGGGAGAAAGAGAGACATCAGATTCCATCACCTTGGCTCTAGTGACTCATCTTCAAACATCTAGGGACTTAAGCTCCACCAGTGAGGGAGAGGGGGGCTCCTGCTCCTCCTCTACCTTACCAACAAAGATATTCTCAGTGCTCAGCACGCTATAAGACTTAGAGCCTCCCAATAGCACAGGTGTGTGTATGCATGGTCTAGAGATGCTCTGGTTTCTGCTCATAAATTAACGGTGTACAGAGAAGACAATCACAAAAAGGACTCTCTTCATAAGGTGCAGGAGGAGTGAAATAGCATCTGAAGAACCAGGAAATGGGTCATGCCATGGCAACATCTGAACAATCTAGGAAAGCACCATTTAGAGGACAGAGTCTCCTTTTCTGAATGGTAGAGCACGCTTGGCTATTAAGGCATTTAGTCTAACTGCCAGTAAAAATGTTACACCATACTTTGCCCGTATCCATTTTGGAACTGCAGAATTTATTCCGCACACAGCAAGTAATGCAAGTAAAGTAACAGGATTTCCTTGGATTGGTGGGTTGCATATAATAACCCATATTTACTTGAGTCTACAGCCTAGCATTCAGATTCATTACCTAGGGAAGTACTTCACATAAAGTGGGAGTAGGTGTTATTTTCAGAGGCAGCCACTGGAGGTTACATGACACATACTTGAGATTAAAATATCTGAAATGGAGCTCAGACGGTAACTCACACAAGCCATTAATGAAGGCATTTATAATACAATTCCAGGCTTTTTTTGACTCGGCCCATTAACAGCAAGATAGTTCACAACCACGGCTTCACCCTCCCCTGCAAACAGTTGTGTGCACACACACACACAGTTATGCATGCACACAGTCTCTTACAGCAAGCACTCATACACAATAACACATGGTTCTGCCAGTAGCACCTAACAAAACCAGTCTCTATACCAACACAGACACAAACACAGTCCTTAGGTCTGCTGGAGACAACCGCCCTCCAGAGCTCTTGGACTGGCAATTAAAAGATTCCGTGAGGTGGCGGCATGATGAGGCGACCGGCACTAAGCGCCCCGTTCAGCCACTCGTTTCCCCGCACGCCTCCCAGGATTAGAGCACTAGGATTAACACCAGCTGCTCTCTTTCGCAGGGAGAGGGAGGGAGGGAGGGGGGAGAGAGAGAGAGAGAGAGAGAGAGAGAGCAGAGAGAGAGAGAGAGAGAGAGAGAGAGAGAGAGAGAGAGAGGGTGAAGGAGGGAGAGAAGGGAGAAAAGAGAGAGAGGAGGTCCAGCAGTCACTGATGTGATTAATCCTGCAGGTTTATTCTACATGGGACCCGTGCTGCAGACACCACAGAGGTGGAGAGGAGACAGGACCAGGGCTGAGATGGATGAGAGAAACAGAGACAGAGACAGAGACACACACACACACACACACAGACACAACTGATGTTTAACTAGGTGTTAGGACTTCACTGGAATGCCGTGCTGTACTCAGGCAAGCAGCTCTAAATATTTACTCCTGGATGCTTCCCAGCATCTCAACTACGCCTCTGAGGCACCCAAACAACCCTCTCAGGCCAATGAGTCACTGACTGTAAATATGGGTCTACAAGTACACATGTGTATGTGAGTGAGTATGTGCACATATGCAAGTGCAAGTGAGAGTGTGTGATTAGTGTATGTATAGGTGTGAGAAAGCATGTGTGTGTATGAGCATGAGCAGACATACCCGTATGTGCTTTGTTTGTGTGTGTGTGTGTGTGTGTGTGTGTGTGTGTGTGTGGGTGTTTGTGTGTGTGTGAGGGGGAGAGAGAGACTAACCAGAGCAGAGAGCAATGTAAAGCATGCTGCTGCCTGCTCACCGGTGGGGCATGTGATGACTGGGAACAGATGAGGGGCACCGCTGGGTGCTCCATGGACGGCATCACACCAACACGCTAGCTAGCGCGCAAACAGCGCAAACAGCGCTGAGTCTCCCTCACGACACACACACACGCTCACGCTAACCCACTGACCCACATGCAACTACCCGCCACCACTCAGCCACCACTTGGCATAGAGACAGACACACACAGACACAGGAACAGAGATACTCAGACAGAAACAGAGACAGAGACACAAACACACGGTTGAAGAGTTTGGCTGGCAGACACAGGCAGTAAGGCTTGAAGGTTGTAGTTGCGTTTCCAGCTTTATCGGTCTATCTAATGTTCTGCCCGTCTGTCTGTGTCTTTATGTCTGGCTTCCCATCTGTGTGTCTGTCTTTCTTTTGATCTTGGGCCTAATATTAAAGACAACACATCATTATTTTAAAGACATGACATGAAGAGCTGTTGTCAAACCGTTTCTTCCATCATCTAGAACTTCAGAACCACTTCTCTGGGGACAGTAACTGGATGGCTGTCGCAGCTCAATTGGATGAGGTCCAAAGAGCCCTTCATAGCCTTCCTGTGAAGGCAACATGGCACTCAAACGCGCTGCTCTGTTGCAGTTAAGTTTATGTATGCCCGGCCAGCCTGTGAAGGGGGAGAGCATCTGTCCGTCCTCCCTCACGCCACACGACAGAGGGGTCGGTCGCACCACATGATACGCGTCTGTGGTGCGGCGCGTCTCACAGAGGGAATTCCTGGTTGCCTGCGTGGCTCTGATCCCAGCTGCGTTTTAGGAGCAGCTGCTGGGGTGACGATGGCAAGCAGGGTGGGCTCTCCCTCGCTGTCTCCCTCTCTGTGTCTCGTCCCCCCCCCCCCCTCAGCTATTTTTTCTAGCCATGGTCGTCACACCACACAAACACATATATATGTGCTATGGAGAGGAGATGCTGGTAGAGGGAGAGGGAGAGATCTGTGAACATAATACATAACTGTGAGAAGTCGTCAATTGATTGAAGCGCTTTTTGGCTACTCCACCATGAACAAAACTATAACTAAAAATAAGCAGATGTTTGAAGGCACGCATATTTGTACGACAAAGAGTCATTCAACCAACTTTATTTACCCAACAGCTGGGCATGCTCACGTGTACTTGGTCTTGCTCAACTATTTCTCCATCCACCAAAAATAACCTTGACATTAAAGTAATAAACAAGTCATCTCTGAAGTTGCTTAACAGGACCACAAATCACTTCAAAGCCCCAGAGTAGCCACTGACACACACACACACACACACACACACACTTTTCCAGCTCCCTCTTCCTCACACTAAACTATTGCAGACATACACACACATTTAACAAAACTTCCATTTCAATCTCCACAACACTGGCTTACAATAATGTCTGACTTACTTGGTTCTCACAAAAGCACATGCACATAGCTTTATAAGTACTATACAGATTTCAATCACCAAGTCTACTGATTTCTCTCAAAGATGCTTAACAGACTCCACAAAACACCATCTCCACTCATTTTCAATCATTATCTGCTACGCAATGTCTCTCTCCCTTACAACCAGACACACATAGCTCTGTCTCTTCTAACAAACACCAGGCTGCCTGTCGGCCTTCCTCTCAGCTTCGAACCTCACAAGAGTGTGTCTTTCAGCACACACATCCAGAGCCATTCCATTCGAAACCTCATCTGAGCACAAACATGGCCCATCTCCTCCACATTCCATCTAGCCTCAAACGACACACAAACACACACACACACACACACAACCGTCTGCTTTCCCCCACAGCCACACAATCAGTGCTTTCAGGAGTAGATACACATCGGAGGATTCCAGCAGAATTCCACTTGCTCCCATATGCCGCCTACTTTCTACACATACACACCATAGCCTGCATGTGTGCATGTGCAGGAGACTTGAGTCTTATTTTCTCACATGGCTTCTGTTCCCTCATCGTGTGTGTGTGTGTGTGTGTGTGTGTGTGTGTGTACACGTACGCTCTCTTCCACAATCCTCTACTCAATGGCTCTCCCCATGTCACACAGAGCTGTATTGATGTTTGTTGCAGTCTCGCCTGTCGTTTTAATGGAGCTCTGATGTCTTCATTGCCTTATAGCAACAAACATAGGCACAAAGAGACACACAGACACACAAACCCTGACTTATACACCCACCCACACCCCCGTATGCTGGATGGACAGAAATCCAATTGCAGTGGGGTGAGTGAGTGAGTGAGTGTGTGTGTGTGTGTGTGTGTGTGAGTGAGTGAGTGAGCGAGTGAGTGAGCGTGTTGGCAGGAGGCTGTCTGGATGAGTCACCAGTGGCGACGCCTTCTGACATCTCACACCTTCTCGTGCTTATTACCGACGCCTCACACTCCCATGCCATGACAGGCAGGATGGCAGCCTTCTCTCGCTCTCCCAACGTCTTTCTCTTCTCCCTCTCTCTCTCTCCCTCTCTCTCGGTCATCTGTCACTTGTCTTTACAGGAAGAAATACATCACACTGCTGATGATGAGCAGGACCTTATAACTCCTCTGGTGACACACACACACCTCCCTTCTCTATAACACACCGCCACACATACAAACTCATTCAGCTCGGTTGATCTGCGCATTTAGTCCTGAATGAGACGCTGTGGCATTTGAAAACTAAAGTGGAGGCTGTAGACAGGGCCATGGAAATAAGGGCTCTTCCCCATTAGATTCTATGCTCCGTTCCCAGCTTCACATGGCACTTTCAATCTCAGCATCTCCTCTAGCTTCACCACACACACACACACACACCTCATCAATTACAGGTAAAAACACAAGAGTTAAACATAACCTTTTACTGCTCCATCCTCCTCGATCGTATTTAATTGTGATTACGAACATGACTAATCGATTGCTGTAGAGCATCCCCCCTCCTTGGCAGCGCTAGCATACGTGCTAAGGTGTCATATTCTGCAATAGATGTGTATGCGCTGCTCCTCTACCACCTCAACTGCACCAGGATGCATCAACACGGCCTGGCTGACCACGGCAATGAGCCTTCCTGGCTCAATAAAGGTTCAGCCCTCTTTATCGCGTTCAGAACAGCAGTACGAGGAAACACACAAAAACACTTCAGGGCTCCTCTTCCCAGGAGACCATCACATTGAATATAACTGATATAAAAGGTTGAGCCTTGAGATTGTGAAGTTTTTGAAGGAGAACATGTCTTTCTGAACAGAGCAGAACAGAACACACCTGACAGAGTGCGAGAGAGAGAAGAAACGACAGAGAGAAAGAAAGAGCAAACATAAAAAGAGCGTGTCAGTGAGGAAAAACGATAAGGGAGAGAAGCTAAAGGCTAAAAACGGATCAGACGTGGTGAAATCAAATAGCACTCCGAGGGCCTCTAACAGCACACCTCAGGGCACGACCGCTTCATACACAAACACAGCCTGTCGGAGGAAGATTACAGCAGCAAAAAAAAAAAAAAACTTACTTGGCTTTACTGATACATTAACACTTCAAAAAAATGTGTGTGCGCACACACGTACACCATATCAACAGAGATGAAATGGAGACCTCATAGCTAAGCTCTACAAATAGTTGATGCAGGTAAGAGTACAAATAGGTCAAAAGTTCCTGTCATATCTAATCTACTATATGTTTGTTCTCAAGCTGTGGCATTCTAGTGATTTAGTCAACATTTTAGCCCAGACTCCACAACTGAGTTTCTCTTATTATCTCTCACCAGACACAACCAAAAAGTAATCAACCAAAAAGCTATTACAGAACATTATGCATA
The DNA here is from genome assembly GCF_017589495.1 of Alosa alosa. Taxonomy (NCBI): domain Eukaryota; kingdom Metazoa; phylum Chordata; class Actinopteri; order Clupeiformes; family Clupeidae; genus Alosa; species Alosa alosa. The sequence goes on along the minus strand of NC_063189.1, from coordinate 27,412,322 downwards.
TTAAGAGATCATGTATCAGTGGAGGCAATTCTCCAAAACATCCAAGCAATTCTGATGTTGAGAAAGTGAGACCTGCCAGAAAGGGAGGGACAGGAAGTAGAGAAAGAGAAATGTAAAGAGAAATAAGAGAGCATAGAAGAGAAGAGAAGAAAAGAAGAGATAATGGGGAAAGGTGTTGAAAAACAAACTGCATTGAGCCTCAGAGAGACAAAGACAACACATGTTTAAAGGAAAGACTCACGGTCCAGGCCATTGATGTATCTCATGGTGATCTCACAGTGGCCCCACACGGCGCTAACGATGGGGTAGAGCTTCTTGCCCTTCAGGCCGCGGAAGGCCACACCCAGGTACTGTCCGTCCACCATGAAGCTGAGCGTGCCCTCGTCCATGTCCAGCACCACGGTGAGCGTGTCGGGCAGCGCGAAGGCCTCCTCGGGCTCGAGGAAGCCCGGGTAGCTGGGCGCCTGCGAGGGCGGCCGGTTCTTGCTGTCGTGGTAGAGCTTGTTGCGGCCCAGGTCCCAGCCCCAGGACTCGCCGTCGCTGCCCACCAGCGCCGTGTAGCCCACCGAGTGGAGCGGCGCGCCGGCCGTGGCCACGCCGACCACGGCGTGTGTGCCGCGCTGGCGCAACGGCCAGTGGATGCGCCAGACGTGGAGGCCGCGCGTGTAGCCCACGCGCCCGCGGATGCAGTCGGTGCTCTGCGCCACTGGGTGCCGGTGGAAGGTCAGCCGGTCGTCGTCCTTGATGAAGATGTTGAGCGAGCGGTCGTCCGGGTTCCAGGCGTGCCGCTGCTGAAGGTCGGCCGGCGCCGATGGCATGTCCAGCAGCAGGTCTAGCCGCGCCGGGCGGCAGAAGTCCGGCCCGCGGAGCTCGCGCCGCACCGGTCGGAAGGACGGCTCACCGCCACGCACGTCCACCGACTTGATGCTCCCTGAGATCTTCTGACCCATGATGGGGGATGGGGGGGGATAGCAACAGGAGGAGAGAAGGATGGGAAGGGAGGGGGGGAGGAGGGGAAAGAGAGGGAAAGAGGGAGGGAGGGAAGGAGGGTGAGAAGGGTGCTACTTGGGGTAGGTTTGTCCTCCGCTGCCCAATGTTACCTCATCAAAGCAGCTTGTGTGTGTGTAGTGAGTGGGTTTGATGGTGTTATTCTCTTTAGCCACTGCTGCTTCAAGGAAAGCAAATGTCCTTCAGAATACACTCGCACACAGGTGTGCCGGCTTGTGTCAGACCTCACGCAGCGCTCCTACGTCACACAGCTGAGGGACCTGCAGAGAGGAACAACACACACAGAATTAATTTTACAAATTTAAAAATAATGTCTTTAATTTGGAAGTAACTAGGTGAGTAACATAAACATAACGCAAACATAACTCAAACATAAATCTAAACACATACTGAAAACTGACATGGTATGAAGCTATGCAGGCGCTCTCTCTCTCACACACACACACACACACACGCACGCACCTTCTTGAGGTGGTTGCATATTTAATAGACAGCATTTGGAAAGAACACAAAAAGCACACACACCGAGACTCACCGGAAGGAAGGAAGGAAGGAAACAAAAATAAGTAATAATTCATGTTCAACCCCTTGAGCTTCTGCCGTATGAAAGACAAAACTGAAGTGTATTTATGGATAGAGGGGGGACAATAATAATCCTACTTCAAATAATAAGGACAAAAAAAAAAAGAATTCTCCCCTTCAAAGCATGTACGCTAGGGAAATAGCATAATGATGGCAGTTCTGATCTCAGAGCCTCTGAAGGGGGGACCAGACGCCAGTGAAATGGGGAGATTGGGAGATGATGGTGGCACGGTAAATATACGCTACAGCACACGGAGAGGCCACTTCCTTCTACTGTAAGTGACGCACTGACCACTTCCAGGAATAAGGACGTCTTCCCTGTTCACAGGAAAAGGGGGGACACTCATAATAAACCAAACAAACACACACACACTCTTACATTATGAGCCAGTCATACTCTTAAAACATACGGGGAGTATGGGGACAGACTACACTAGAATTCCATTATAATATCATATTAATTTCTCTCTCTCCGTCACACACACAGTTCACACAAGGACAACAGCCACGAGGGAAGCACAGGCATGAAGAGAGCGCAGACAGCAGAGAAGGCAGCCAGACACAGACGCAGGCACAGGGTGAGTGCTTCTAATATTAAACCCGTCCAGTCCAGCGGAAAGAACTAAACGAGGTCAGGAGAGAGAAATGGGGAGGTGGAGAGAGGAAGCAGGCTCCAGGCAGCGCACACAAATACGGACCAGACCACCGTCCAACGTCCCCACATGGACCTACCAGGGCCACACTCCCCACACCCACCCAGCAGGAAGCCGGTATTAAGGGGCCCCCAGTCGCCCAGCTCAAGGCCAACAGATGAAGCGGGGACATTCCCAGTCTACTTCTTAAAAGGGCAGAGGTATTTTAAGGAGTTGTAAGGACACGACTGGGGCCGTGCCTTGACCTGAGACATTACAACCTGGTGTGACCAAGAACTTGAGGTGCCTTGCTCCATTGTTCTCCTTGAGTCTTAGCGAGTGGTGTGTGTGTGTGTGTGTGTGAGTCTCCTGTTACAGGGAGCTAAGACGGGAGATTTTTTTATGAACTGGACGTCAACAGCCGGGTAAGCAGTTCCGATTACACAACATCAGATCTGCTGAATTGTATTGGGAGAGAGAGGGGAAAAGGAAAAAGGAAACGCCATCCACCTCATTCAAAAGCTGACATCGTAGCTCACTTCACCAACCCCTCCTCTTGGTCTACTGCAATCTAAGAGCACACCTAGCCGACGGTCAGACGTCTGATGAGGTCAGGCCGGTCGATAAGTGCCTGCAGCCCAAATCAATGTGGAGTGCAGAGCACCATTCACATGTCCAAACTCCAATGGCTTGTTTGCGGCTCGGAGCCATCGTCAAAAAGAGTTCCTCTGATTGGCCTTTCAAGTTGCCTACCTAATCATCAGATATTCCTACACAATCCTGGTAGTTAAGTGTTCTGCCTCTGGATGAGTGGAGGGACCCATCATCAGCACCAGCAGCAGAATGCAGCCTACATGCTAGTTGACTGTGGGCATTCTTAACGGAGTGTGAAAGGGCAACTTCTTTTCACCACAAAAAGGCAACACATGGCAATCCAACCATCAACCGGCATTGTTGCTAGTGCTTTGATGTGTGCGCTGGCCAGCTCTGAGCCAACCCAAAGCAATTACCACCTAGCAGAGTAGACAACTCGGAGATTGAGATGGAGTAGACGTGGGGAGCTGATGCCTGTGTGTTTTTAGGCAGGGGTGGCAACCTGACTGCTGCGCTGGACACAGGAGCTAATGGGCTTCATTAGAGAACTGCTGACTGGGACCAACGATACAGTCAACACACACACACACACGGCATTAAAATGGGTCTCAGTGGTGGGCATAATGCATAAGTCATCCGAGGGGTGTGTTTGCGCTTGCCTGTGTGCGTGAGCATGCGTGTGTGTATGTGTATGTGTATGTGTGCGGCTTTTGCTCATGACCTTATGGCAGCCATCTTTCTGTGACTCATGTCTTACGTGACTGAATGACAGGGGAACCTCACCCAGAAGGACCAACGTACCAAATGACCCACCAGACGTGACGTAATTCCACTGCACTCCGAGCAGGACAACACACACATGCACTAACACACATGGACATGCAGTATTGCACACTACACACACCTAAAACATCTGATGTGACGCCACACAGCTCCACCCTGCTCTGAGAAGTGAGACCACTAGCATCAGGCACACCTAACAGCTGCACTGTGCATGCGCCCAGAACTCTAACACTGGCCCCAGAAGCGCCGATGTGAATGCCAATGTGCCTGCATGCTGCTGACCAGTGGTGGCTGGAGGAGAGAGGGGAGGAAGAGGGGGAGAGAGATAGAGATAGAGAGATATAGATAGAGATACAGATAGAGAGAGAAGAGGAGACCAAAACCAAGAGTCTGACTCAAAAGCAAGAGCAAGGTGGTGTGTGTGTGACCTGATTCCGATCATTTGAACAACACCACATGGTGCCGGTCCAGTGTGTGAGTGTGAGTGTGAGTGTGTGAGTGAACTGGCATCATGCGCACGGGTGCCTTTCTTTAGGAGAGGAGGGCTTTCTGACCTCTGTAACCATGGTGACCGTAGAGGCGACATACACGATGAGTGTGGCCCTCCATCCCGCCTACGGTGTCCCCGGCGACGGTCACTTTGAAGAGACAGCAGGCAGAGACTCACCATCTGGTGTTTACGACACAGCCACACCGAGCTAATGGGTCATATTCCTCAACACGTCTCTCTCCCTCTCTCTTGCTGGTCCCTCTCCCTCTTTTTGAGGTCCTCTTTTGTCCACCTTTCACATCAAAATAGTCCATCCCAACAGTTGCAGCAAAGAAATGGGTCGACACACACACACACACCTCTGTACAGCTGCGTCAGTTATCAGACAGCCTTTTGTTATGGAAAATATTGTCTGGGAATGAGTTATGGCAAAAATATGCAAACTCTGGGACAAGCGTGTCTGTCTGTGCTGCATCAGCATTTCAGGAAATCAACATCTTAGTGGGGGGAAAGAACCCATGACGGGCAGCCAACCTGTCTGCCTGACAACAATTTACACCACCTTTTAAAGCTTCCCCAGCTGCCTTAAAACCAAATTTAGAAAGTGTTGTTTTCCGTTTGATGTATTCGTTTGATCAAGTTTGTTTTAGATCTCGTGGACGTCTATTGGGGCACTGATGGCATGCAAACATGCAGATTATACAAACATCATCTCTGAAACTCCCTGGAAAACACTAACACAAAGCGAACCCAGGACATCCAAGCCAAAGTCACTATTTATCATGCCCTTTCTCGTGCACACACACACACACACACACACACTATTCATAAAAACGAGGTTCATCTGCAGTGCTGGGGTACAAACAGTATATCCAAAGCCATAAGTATAGTTTGTCATTCAGCTCTTCTTGGAAAAAAACTTCCCAGAATTGTGGGAATACAGGACTGGAGTTAGTTCTAGGGAAATACGTCAGGTCATCCAGTAGTGAAACAAGGGCCGCTAAGCCACCATCAACACCAACAGCTGTACAACTGATCAGACCCAACAGGGGGTTCCTACTGACTCAAAAACAGGGAGAAGAAAGTCAGGGAAAATGGAGGGATGAGAAGACAAGCGAAGCCTGACCGAAGAGAGACCCTCTCTCCTTCTTAAAATTGAGCAGAACAAACTGCTCTAAACACACACAAACTTAATAAAAACACTATGCCTACACTATATGAGCCATCTGCATAGTGGTGTGATGGCAGACATTTGTCAGTGAGGACATGAGGGCAGAGGGAATGCTTCACCCCAAATCACCTCTGATGCTGCTCCCCAAGCTCCTCTATGATGCTGCACATCAGCATCTGCACATTAACCTTACATACTGCAGAGGAGTCCAGGGGCTGTTTTATAGGAAGCTTACATTTGTCCAGCTATCCGTTTTAAATCCACACATTTGAGAATATATTCTAAGGCCTAGTCCACACGTACCAAACCGATCTTTTTTCCCTCCGTTTTCCCTGGAACCGTATCAAGAATATTTGCGTCCAAACGGATCCATCTCAACACGTTACTTCATACCCCAGGCCTATAGGTGCCACTGTTTCTTTACAGAAATTGACCAAAACTTATGCTTTACAAACAGACAAAATAGGCTACTTAATTTAAATGGCTAGTGCAAGGAAACCAGAATTGTTTCTGTGGACTGATGGTGAACTGTCAACTGTAGTCAACTGTAAAACTAATAAACTTTATTTTACGGTTTGTGAAGGGTGCAATCCCATCCTTCATTTGGCTAATGCAGGTAGGCCTACTAATCACCTTTACTTTCTTTGGTTGTAGGATAGTCCATGATTCACATTAGTTTTGGCTATCACCGCAATTAGGCTACTAAACGCAAGGCTTACCCAAGTTCTAGGCTATTCTGTCGCCACATTTATAATATTGCTATAAAACCTTCGTTAGTAACAGTCAATACGTTTGCCTGCATCAAATCGCGCATTTGCATTCAGTGTGCTACCATCGGCTTAACGTGAGTTCTAAGCGTCTTTGTATGCTTAGATCTTATTTCACTCGACTGTGAATGCATGTAGGCCTATATATGTTGTAAGACATGTAAAATAAATGAATGACACTGGCACTACGCACAAATTAATGTAGCCTAAACTTACACCGCACTTTCCTAATAACTTAAGTTCTCTCGCGTCACTGACAGTAGCTAGAATGCATAAAAAAACACCGGGGATAAACGGTGTTCAGTCCACCAAGTCATAAGCTATCGGCTCGCCTTTCAGTTGTGATATTTATCCCACAGGAGTGTAATGCGTAGGTAATGTCATGTATGAAAACTAGTATTGTTAGACAATACTATAAGTGCAAGTCCAGGGCAGCTGAGGTGTGGCGATGACATCATCAATACGCAAGCAGGATGTGAGGTTTCGCTGTCTAAACGAATTCAAAAGGGCTACGGTTTCAGATTTTTCCACTCTGGGACTAGGTTTCAGAAAAGTGCGGTTTCGGGCAGTGCGTTCACAGGATTCGTTTGGACGCTCTGCCAAGACGAAGCAAAACCTCTGTGTTTAACCTAAAAAGCGTCTCCGTGTGGACAGGCCCTAAAGCTTCAACACAGTTTATTTGAACAGATAATGTTATGGAGCGTGACTCTAAAGGGCGGAGGTAGGCACATTTCCTTACGCTTTCAAGTGTGAGCCCAGCAGGCTAGTATCAAGTATCACTGCTCTATCAACTGTGCTACAAGAGGCCACCTCAGGGCTGGTCTCCAGGGGAATCAAACTAAGGGCTGTGCCACCCATCTGCAGGGCTGCTGCCGGGAGGGGAGTGTGGTTGGGGGTGTATTCTGCTGTGTATGAGGGTTTGTCTCCGGCTTTGGTAGGTGGCCTGTCCGATTTGGTCCACAAGCCATCCATCACCTACACCACAGTCACAAATATTTTGTGTGTGTATGTGTGTGTGTATGAATCCATCTATAATCACTTAAGCACACACTTCACACTTAAAGATTCTCTCTCTTCAAGTGCAACCAAGCCACCGTCAGGTAATGATTGGCTCCAGCCAAAACACACACTAATATTTCCATCTCTTGTAGAATGTTAAATGGTTAGCATTTGTATTGTTAATGTTGCAGCTGAAGGGCCATGGGCATACTGCAGGGCCTCTCCTCACATCCAAACATGCACAAGCACAAATAGTACACCCAAGAATATGTTTATCTATAGTCAATCTCTCACAAATGTGGAGGCACACACACACTCACTTCAATCTCCACGCATATATGGGGGAAGTAGAGGGGGGTATTCTCATAAATCCATCTGGGGTCTTATCCACCCACACATACACAGCCCTGTCCATTTTTTTTCTCCCCTCTAAACATTCAATGTTGGATTGTGTGTGTTGTTGAACCACCTAAACTGCTGAGTTGTCTGTCTGGTCCCTGTGGCACAGCTTCCGTCAGCCTTGAGCCACTCATCACTGTCTGTCCAGGGCCCGTGCTTCAGTCAGCACACAGCTTAAAGGCCTGACGCTACCTGCTAATATTAGCACTACAGTAGCATCATTGGGGGCGGCATGGGCTGGGTGGTGCTAGTCCAGTCGTGCTGTAATCCTCTGCAGCTAAATCTGCTGCTAGTCACAGCACTCAATCACTCGCTTAGCCTGGGAGTGATTACCATGATGCAGACTTGGCGATACACTCATCCTCAGAATCTGCCTGCAAGACAGACGCACGCACAGGAACGCACACTCATGGAGAAGCACACAATACACTCACAACAACAGAATTGCTATGACACAGACTAGTTACACTAGTTTGTAAACATTTGCATGATAACTACAAAAAGCTGTTACATGCAAAAAAAAGCCATACAAAAGCAACAACAATGGCCTAGTGCATTAACAAATAATATTTGAGCTCACTGCTAATGCTCTACACGTGCATCTGTTCACGTTTGACCGTCGTCCTCTCAAAAGTATGCAATTCAAGAGGGTGTATCTGTCAGCATATTACAATATCACAGGAATGGAACTCAAACGACCTTACTTATTTTTTTTTCCCCTCTCTCTCTCTCTTTCTCGCTCTCTCTCTCTAGCCTTCTTCAGCTGCACAGAGCCCTCAAAGTGACAATGAACAGAGATAAATGAAAAAACAGGAGAGAACAGGAGGAGAGAAGAGAGAAGGATAGAGACAGGAACTGAGGAACGGGGGTAGGGAAAGATAGCGGATGAGGGGAGGAGAAGAGAGAAGAAAAAAAGAAGAGAAGATTATTTAAAATGAAGACAGAAGGGAAAAGGAGGCAGATGATTAGGAATAGGGAGAAAGAAGAAAAGGATGAAAAGAGGAAGAAGAGAAGAAGAAAAGGATGAAAAGAGGAAGAAGAAGAAGATGTGGAGATGGGTGAAGAGAGGATACACTGAATAAGGGACAGAGATGAGAAAGAAAGGACAGAAGACGAGACACGAACATGAGCAGAGGCAGCTCAGCATGTGCCTGAGCAAACACAAGCTCCACGCTCCCTATTCACTTCACCCCATGAGTGTGTGTGTGTGTGTGTGTTTTCACCTGCTATCACACACGTGCACACACAGCACTGATTAAATAAATTAACACAGAGGGGCACAAACACAGACACATGCACATGTATATGAGCCATAGCTGTTCATGGCCACACACACACGCACACACACACACACACAAGGTGTTATCATCTCAGGTACGGTGATCTGACTGGCAGTATAGGTTTAAACCCATTAAGAGGTGGGGGAGAAGATCCTAAGGCATTAGTGACTTAGGCATAGTTAAGTCACTGAATAAAGCTGCAATTTCTAAAACTGAAATGTTTTGCTTCTGCCTATTGCTCACGCCCTGCAGTTGAAGTGAATTGAGTGCTGATTTCGGTCTGAAGGATCCTATGGCCTGGAGCTAAACGAGGAAAGGCTAACACATTTCGCAATAAAATTAGCAAAATGTAAGCTTGCAAACAAAGTATACAAATCTGATGCATCTACTCTGGATCGGTTCCTCCTTACAACAAACCCACTACAAACAGTTCTGTTACACCCTCTCCACACGATTTGGTTCCCTTGACTAGTCACACACACGCACACACACACACACAAACAAAAGACTTAATCCTCAAGGCTAAGCAGTAACCACACACTTTCTGTTTTCTGTTCTATTCGTCTCTGTCTCTGTCTCTGTCTCTGTCTCTGTCTCTGTCTCTGTCTCTGTCTCTGTCTCTGTCTCTGTCTCTGTCTCTGTCTCTGTCTCACACACAAATACATTATCCATCACACACACATATATCCAAACTGTCTTTGCTTACAGTAATAGTGTCCTCCTCAGTGAGACTCCAGCAAACCTTCCATCCGTTGTGTTCAACCGTAGGTGCGGACGAGCGCAAGAGTAATCCACAGAGCAAGAGCAAACCACAGAGACAGAGAAAGAGAGGGAGAGCCCAGAGGCTATGTCCCGTTAAAGAGGGTTTTGAGAACAGAGGATCTGTCCCCACATTTGACACCCCCACCCCCCCCCCTCCCTCTCTCTCTCTCTCTCTCGCTCCCCCTGTCTCTCTCTCTTCCTTTTTTTCTCTCAGACCCCCTGCGTCCACCTCGGTGACCAACCACCCACTCCCACTCCGGTTGCCACGGTGGCACGCTTACAGGGCTTCCCCGTTTACCGCTCTCCGCTTAGGCTGAGCCGATCAACTAGCAAACGGCTGGAGAGGAGAGGAGAGGAGGATAACAAGAAACAAAGAGTGAGAGCGGCAAAGAGGAAGAGACAGAAAGAAACGAGAGAGCGAGAGCGAGAGGGAGAGAGAGAGAAAGACGGGATGCCAAAAGTCGATCCGCTAAGCCCATCAGGCTGGCTTACAGATACACACCCGCCGAGAATGAACGCAAGAGAATGAGTGTGTGTGTGTTTGTGTGCGTGTGTGTGACAGGAAGAGGGAGAGAGGAAAGGGGGGTGGACACGGAGACGCCCATTACCCCACCCACACACACACACACACACACACACACACACACACACACAACCTCCCACCTTCACTGAGCACTCCTCAGCCAATCAGACAGAGGTTGACACGGCAACATGCTGCTCGTGCTCAGGGCAGATACAAGACCATACTCCTCCTCGAGGAAGGTCCGATCACCACCGCTTCATATCTGCCTGAGGGGCCCGATGCAGCCCAGATCTGGCAACTCATCTGGCACAGAAGTGGCCAGGGTCTGGCAACCCAGCCTAGAAGCTTATTGCATTGCATGGCCGAGGCGTGGGTAGGCTGTGCCTCCAGGTGCCAGAGAGTAGCTAGGCTCCCATCCAGGCTAGATCTGAGTCCCATAATGGGCAGAACCTGTGTGGAGCGTCAGGGTGGACAGGGAGGGTTGGAGGCAGAGGGAACCCTTTTCAGGCTTCTTTCCCCCGGGGGGCTGCATGGATGGAGGGAGGGAGAGACAGAGAGCAAATACACAACCAGACACACAGTGACTCACAAACAAATATCTTCCCTCCAGAACCAAAGAGCTCATTTAGCCCAGCCTTGCTTGTGCTGTCCCAAACACACACACACACACACACGCACACACACACACACACACACACACACACCCTAATGACCGAGATAAAACAAACATCTCCAGTGAAAAAACACCTACATAAACAAACACACAGCCCCACGGTCAGCTTGCTCTGAAATACTGCTCCAAGCACTGTGTGTGTGTGTGTGTGTATACCAGTGTTTCCCGTACATTGACTAATCGGTATAAGATCAAATCCTTGCATTGAGCAGCGCTTTTTATGCACGCAGCCTTTCCTTGCCCCGCCCGCTCTCTCTCGTAGCCGCTGTCCCTCCTCTGCATGTGCATTTAACAAAATGGGCTATTCACTATTGTTGAAGGATTGTTGTTGCCACATAGAAGCATTGCATAGAAGACGTCTGGCTAAATTACTATTAAATCCACTTAGCATCGTGACCATTTGTTCAAAACTGCTGCATTGAAGTTAACTCTGCTAAGGTCTTATCACAACATAGTAGGCTACATTGAGGAGACTAAACTAAGTTAAGTTATGTAATCAAGCAGTATCTCAAAGCTAACGTTAGAATACTGTTTGGATGTCGAATTTAGCATGCTTAGCCTACTTACAGCTACTTGTCAATTTCATTGAAGGGCTCATTTTATTGACTAGGACACTGAATGTTTGCAAAATCCCGATGTAAATGGAAAAGTGTTTTCCAAAATTCAAAAGTGCTTGTCCCAAGGAGAAGTATGAACCTTTATTTTAACTATGTAGAAAACATTATGAATTTTATCCACAAACCAGCAGCCTTTTAACAGTGTTACAATTGCAAGGGTTCCCTCACGAATGTCTTAAAGTGACAGGCACTCAATTAGACCTATACATTACCAAGATGATCTTAGTGTACACCCCCCCCCCCCCGTTGTCCAAGTCAGCTACCGCCACAAATTGAATCCAATTCTGTGGGAAACACTGTATACTCAATCTTCCAGTGTGACGCATATTTCCTGTCTATTTCCTCCCTAAGCTGGCCACACACACACACACACACACACACACACACACACACACAAACAGCAGACAAAATAGTCGCTCACCTCAGACTAGACTACCATACTCAGCCTCACACACACAAACACACATTCACCTTCACACTCAATCAGTCTCTTTCAAACCAGCAACTTCCCCTCCCCAAATTCGCTCCAGTGAGTGCTATGAAAAAGAAGAGCGTGTCCTGACGCAGGCAGACACACACACACACACACACACACACGTAAAGCATTTCTACAAATAAACACACGCTCTAGGCAGCATGCAAATGGCCCACTGTTGTCACTGGGAGAGAGACAACCCAAGACAATTCAGAGACTGTGCCAGTCTCACACACACACACAAACACACAATAAACCCAGGTACAGTAAAAGGACACTGCAATATGAGAAAACGAATGAATTGAAATCCAGTCAAAACACTGAATAGAATACTGAACACTGTCCATTCAGCTGACAAAATTAGCAAGGCCAAGAGTCATACACAACAGTTTGCCCAAAAAGTGTGTGTGTGTGTGTGTGTGTGTGTGTGTGTGTGTGTGTGTGTGTGTGTGTGTGTGTGTGTCTTCAAATAGGAGATTAGCCTCTTTCCCCAATGTGCCCTCTCTCCACTTGTGTGTGTTTGTGTGTGTCCTCTCAGCTGGGCTGGGGGTGTAAATTGCCATCTCGTTTTCTGCTTGAGGGCACTTTTAACACTTCTGGGCCAGCATGTGGTAAAGGTGGGGGCACAGAAAAGTGGGACTGAAATTGGTGTGTGTGTGTGTGTGTGTGTGTGTGTGTGTGTGGGGCTAATCTACAGGACAAAAGGAGGCCCTGGTTAAGATAATGAGCCATCAGGGCCGACCCTGCTGACAATGAAGTGGGCTGCAGGGCCGAGGGGGAGGGTAGATGGAGAGGGGAGGGAGAGGAGAGGAGAGGGGAGGGGGTGGAGAGGCCCTACGCCTCCTGGCAACACACACACGCACATCATCCACATAAGTCAGCCAACGGGTCATGCCGCAAAGACTTCTGGGAAGGAAGGGACCTCAGGGGATTTGACGAGTACTGGGAGAAAGGAAGGCAGGAGTACGAGCAAAAGAGAGATGGAATGAGGGACAAGCAAGTGTGAGTGTGTGTGTGTACACAATAGGCACGGCAACGTGTTGTGGGTTTGCATCTGATTAAATGAAACACAGCATTCAGTAGCAGAGAAGGGCACAGCTTTTTAGATATGGGATGTAAGAGAGACAGGCATGTGTGTGTGAGTGTGAGTGTACGTGTGTGAGTGAGTGTGAGTGTGTGTGTGTATAAGACAACAGAAGAGGGGGGATCTCACTGCTCATCTGGCAGCCGACACACTGACCCAGGACAGATGGCAAACAAACACGAACATACAGACACGGAGGAAAAGGGGGAAGGGCAGGGAACACACACACACTTTCGCACACACGCGTTCCCTTTGTGCTACTGAGACAAGGCAAAACGCCCATGCATTCACTACTACACACGCGTACACTCACGCAGATGGATGGGGACACAATGCACCGTGTGTGTGTGTGTGCGCGTGTGTGCTACACCATGAGTGTGCATCTGTATGCAAGGTTCAAAACATGAGCGTGCTCTCTGTCAGTCACACAAACACACACAAATTCAAGCCACTGGACGGCTGCCTCTTTGTGGGAGCACAATAGTGGCCTCGATCATGTCTTGGCCCACACACAAGCAGCACTCTCTGCCTAAACGGAGTAAAGCCTTTTCACTCACTCACACATACACGCACCTCTAATATAGTTGCAGCTTAAGGGCACTCCTCTCCAGTTCAACCTCTTACTTCTCCAGGGGAACTTCATCCAGAACAAGACATCTGCAACCTACAACAACATACATCAGATGTATTAGGTCAACAGGACAAATCTGAACAGCCAAGACATCCTGAACCCCCACACACACACACAAACACACACACTCCCTGCCTGCTTGAGCAATCATTAAGGGCAGATGAGGCAAAGGACACCAAAACTGAGTAGTTCTTTGCCTCCATAACACACCCAATTCCTTCAGCTGCCCACCTGCCTTTGTAGAGCGTTGCCTGCATCTGGCCCTGATGGTCTAGCAGCATCAGATTGGGGCACCCGGTCTCAAACACTGCCTTCTGGCTAGTTAGGACACCCCTGCTTCTCACCGCCATCAGAGCATCGGACCCCTGCCTTTGGTAGTGATCGGACCCTGGCAGGTCACAGATGCGGTAGCATCACATGAGGGTAGATCTTAGTCTGGTTCCTCTGAGCTACTTCTCTACTGCTCTACGAGACAGGAGCTGGTGCTGATCTGATGGCATCAGATCGGTTCAGAACACTGTGGCTCTACACAAAATAAATTTCCTTTGGCTCTATAGGCAGCAGAACCTTCTGGAACAGATGTCTGGACCAGGGGCCACATACACATCAGAACCTTCTAGAACAGATGGCTGAGTCAGGAGAGGGAGCCTAGCCAGCCGAGGGAGCCTAGCCAGCCAAAGGAGATGAGATGTGCTTTAGACAACAGAAGGTGATGGGGACAGGCTTTGAGACCACACTCGCACACTCTCTCTCTCTCTCTCTCTCTCTCTCTCTCACACACACACAAACACTCATAGAGCAGGAGGAGCCCAGAGTATCAGGAGACTACAAATCTTGAGACCATACTGGTAAAGAAGATGTGGATGCACGCACACACACACTACATATAGTACATATTGCACACACACACAGTACACATTGCACGCACACACTATAGATAGTACACATTGCACCGCACCACCCACCCACACACACACACACACACACACCTGAGGGCAGATTTGAGAGCAGCAGGTAGAAACATGGTCAAAAAAACATCACAATGGGGGCAGCAACAGGGAATCAGCCAATCAACGCAACCTGAGCGCACACACTCAATTAAGCTGGCAAGCAATGAGACCAAAGCTTGCTGCCCATCTCTGAGACACACACACACACAGTATTCATCTTCATATCGGCCTGGAACAGGGGTATAATGAGTGGCTGTGCCGGCAGTCGATAGGATAGCTGATCAGGCAGAGTATAACAGCGCTTGTATTAATCCTTTTAGTGCTCCCAATCAATGTTGTAAAGAAGCACAGACACACACAATCACAAGCATATTCACAAATGTTCAGACACACAAAATATGTGTGTGTTCAAACACAGAAATGCACAGCCCCTCTCCTTTTCACTCTCAATATCTCTCTCTCTCTCTTTCTCACACACACTAATCCTTTCGGTGTTCCAATCAATATGGTGAAGAAGATGACAGAACAAGGCCAGGGGAAAAAGGAAAAAAGACAAGTGTGGCGTGTTCTTCACTCCCACCACATCACCCCACCCCACCCTCCCCCACCCATCACACTACCCCACCCCACCCCACACACCACCACCACCACCACCCCCCCCCCCCCCCCACACCACCCCACACTACCCCACCCCCCACACACCACCACCACTACTGTTCCGTTGAGCTCTTTATTCTTCCTTTCAGGGAGCGGCGCATGCACCTACAACAGTGATTCTCAAACTTTTCACGGCAAGGAAACGTGGCTATGAAATATGTAGGTTTGTCCTACAATTACAAAAATCACTGTGTGTGTGTGTGTGACATGTTTATTTTGCCTCTGACCATCCCTGTGGCCCCCTGAGTGACCTGGTGAATATGAGGGCTATCTGGTCAGATGTACTCCATGAGAGGTCAAAGTAACACAAAGGGGGGGGGAGGGAGGGTTCGTTGGGGTGTCCATGATTGCTCTGTTGCTCCTCTTCTTCCATCCTCTACCCTCCCACCGGCCCCCTCCTGAGCCCTAAGGTTCTGCTCCCATCCTCCCTGCAGCTGCTGCTCCGTGTCTGACCCCCCAAAAGCACCCCACCGTGAGGTCACTGCTCCAGGCCAACTTAGGGTCCGTCGTAGTCACCCTACCCCCTCCTCTGCCACCCATGTGTCCCTGCACACCACACACACACACACACACACACACGTTCTGCCCTCTCCCCATGACTCCTGCCCCCAGTGCTCAGTCACTGCCCGACACACTTCTGCCCACAATGGCCACGCTCATCCTGCGTCAGTCAACAACCTCTTCTACATAAATCACTCGCTCCCCCTCTACGACGACACCCCCCATCTCATCACTTCAGCGTCTGTCTGCCAAACGGGCGCCTGTCTAACATGGGTTTGTGTGCAGAAAACCAGGGCCTCACACACGTGTGTATGCTGGGAATGGGACGGGACAGTGCTGGCCCCCACTATCCACTGATCAGATGATGGGGTGCTGGCCCCCACTATCCACTGATTAGATGATGGGGTGCTACCAATGACTAGAGAGCGATGGACAGCATACACCCTTTCAAAGGACAAGCCAAAATGGAAAAATGGCAGAAAAGTAATGAAAATGTTTAGTTCTGGGCGATTTCATGTTTAATAACCATACACTGGCTGGCTCCAAAAAGCCTTTAGGCTATGCAGATTCTGGCTCAAATTGTGCCAATATAACCATCTAATTTTGGCTTCCTTCTCTTCCTTCCTTCTCTGCTAGGCTAACTGAAATGACAGCGTGGAAGCCTATCGCAATCATCCCTGCTGTGTGCATTAATGACACATCAACAGTTGTGTATTATATTTTCTGTCTTCATCTCAGGCAGTGAGGAGGCCAAAAAAACAAAACCCAAGGACAGAAAGCATTCATAGGGAAACAGAAGGATGGATGGATAAATAGATGGATGCAGAGCCAGAGGGAGGGGTAGTGGGTAAAGCCAGTTTATCTTGCTGAAATATTCAGAGGCTGGCTCCTGTTACCTGCCTGGGCAGCAAGGTGCGGTGCGGACAGCCGAGGTCTGCTTACCAGCCGTTAACGTTAACTGTGCCATCAAGGAAAACCTGTTTTGAGCATGCGTGTCCATGTAAAGTAAATATGACCTTTGCTCCATAAACATTGCTGTGACGTACTGCTCGTGTGAAAATGTATTGGGCCGCGTTTGTGTGTAAGCGGTTTTGTGGGTGTGATCATGGCCAGACCTGCATGGTGCATGCTGAATTATTAATGGTGACTCTCCAGCTCTCCAGTAATCAAAAAGCATTAGCAAGCACTCCTCAGGACACACACACACACAGCATTTTACAGGACAGCATTGGCTCAGTCATCTGTGGTCTATCCCAGCATGCTCTTCAGGGTCAGGGATCGACAAGGCAGAGTCAAATACGCCCCGCCTCGCGCATGCTGAATGACCAACCATCAACCACCGACTGGGTGTGAATGACAGGCAATCAGTCCTGTTGAGAGCATCAACACTGAGGAGGATGCTGCGCCCAGAGCTCAGCTCCACCACCGTAAAGCCTTTTGCAGTCGGTGTCAGGCCACACTGACCTAAACACCAGAGATCGCTCAGGGGTGCTTAGGGGGACAGTAGTAGTATAGAGACAGACACAGACAGAGACACAGACAGAGACAACATGTTTGAGGTTTGGTGCCGATTAAGAGGCTCAAAGCTGAAAGCCCATTTTTAAAAGCCACTTAAGTCATTCAGTGTCAGACAGAATCCTGGAGAATGGTTGCTTAAGAATGTCTTAAGATTTTACTCAAAGTTTGTCTAAACAATGTTAAGGTCCCAAAACTAGCAACATTTTTGTTCAGTTCCATTTCTCCCGCTATTATACACTCAAAATGCATTCTCTTGGAAGCCATGTTTGGGCGCCATCAACATCTAAAAAGTAGGATTCCTAGTTGGACCAAACTTGTAGGATGAAAGCCAGACTTAGTATGACTTGACCATTAACAGTACTAAATGCCTAGCCTGACGAGCCAGACCCACATTAAAATGTAGGGTCTGGGCACTCACCGTTCGCAGTGCTCAGTCCGAGGGGCGGGATAATCGGTTGTCTTTCAAATTCCCTCTGCACGCAATAGGACAGCGCTACGAGTCCCATGCGATATCCATCTTATTTGTTTTTAAGTAGCAGGGAATTCAAGCCAAACCATTGCAACTCTGCCATCAATCATTATGTTAAGCCTGCCTAACTACTCTATACACGATTTGATTGGCCTGATAGAAGTTTAATTTTCCGAGCTCACAAGCCAACGGAGAGTTGCTAGACTAGCCCTGGCAGCAAATGTATTTTGCTGCCGCTAGGGTGCGTCTAGATTTCTAGGCTACTAAATGCCCATATGGCCTCAGATTCAGAACAAAAATAGTAATACCAATGGCATTATAAAGTAAATTGTTTTATCCCAAGTGGCATCAATCCATATTTTGTCTGCATTACTTTAATTAATTAATTAATTTTGTGTGAATACTTTAGGTCTGTAATTTGCATTTTGATGAACTAAAATGGTATACTGATTGCGGTCTGCTCAAAAATGTTATGGGTTCATACGTAGTGGAAAGGTGAAGCATGGTCCAAGTTTCATGAAAATTGACAGACAGATGGACATCGGGACGGACAGACAAACCACACTGAAAACATTTCCTCCAAGAGGAGGCTAAAAACAAAAAGTCATTCAGTGTGTTTTGGAAAGCTGCGTTGGGACTCTGGCCCCAGAGCTGTAAAAGTAGAAGGCTACAGAAAGAAAGTCAGCGGACGGAGCCGGCCCACGAGTCTCTCTGGTGGGTCATTAACACGCTGCTGTTCAGGATGTCACTGGGAGATGAGCGAACATTTGCATTAGCCAAGAAAAGCTAGCGGAAGACAGAGAGGAGGGCCGACAGAAAGAGAGCAACAAAAAGATCAAATGTGGTTAGCGTGACTTAAACGCATTATCGCACAAGAAAGTCCACTAATTGATGCCAACAGGAGTCTGTGTAGATACTTAGCACCAGTGTCCCTGATGTGCATCTATGGGGCACTAGTGGCATTATTTTAGCTGTAATGTTCCAGAATTCACGAAGGCTGATTATTAGGCTAAACCAATAAAATAAACAGAGGCTGACCAATCACACAAACTAATGGCTTTGTTACAATTTGTGAGGGCTTATAAACACAAAAAAAATGCTTAAATAAATATTTCCCAGGACTACCCAATCACTACATTACTTCTCCCTACCAAAGGGGCTGTGACCTAATCTAGATAAGAAATACAATGTCGATAGAAGACACACAAGGCACAAAGAGAGAAAGAACAACAAGAGGTAGCATAGGAAGAGGTGGGAGACAGGGTATGGGCATTGGTACATCTGAAATATGGTGCGGCTTACTGGGTCAGCTAGTGTGCATGTCTGTTTGCAGAATATTAGGTCAGTGAGAGTGTTGAGTCAGAGGTCAGGGAGTGTTGAGTGCTTGTGTGCCAGGGTGTGTGTGTGTGTGGGGAGGGGTATTTGTGTAAAAATTGGACCTAACTGGCTGGGCCTGGTTGGTGCACATGCAAGTGTGTGTGTGGCATGCTAGCAAGTTAGTCTGATTTCCCCCATCTCATCTCCTGAGCTCAGGAATGCCGGAGTAAAGAAGCATACACAGACAGCAGAGGTGGAGGAGGTCACACACTCAATCACCCACAGACTCACTTAAGCTCTCTTCAGCTCAGGCAGGGGGCATGCATGTGTACACACACACACACACACACACACACACACACACACACACACACACACACACACACACACACACATACCATTTGTCATCGGAGTGGTATGACCTATAATGAAAACCCTAGGTATTCCAAGCTCCTCCTGCAGATAAAAATGTCCTTAAGCAACACAAACTGAACCTTGGCTACCATAACCATACCATAATGGGCTGATGTTGAGGAGCTGTTAGGCTCAGAAAACACAGAAGAGACTAAGCATAAACCCACAGAGTTCTCAGTATGCTTGAAGCCTTAGAACAACGATTGCCTTCAAGCAGATTGCCTTCATCTATAGAGGCCAGTCAATGCAGTCAATCATAAAGGGTTACATGAAATAAACTACAGGGGTCTACAGCACAATCGTTTATCTGGTCTATTAACAGCTTCTAGGATAAGGAGAAACCTTGTGTCTGGTCCTAAAAACAACTGAACATCTGCTGTAACATTCTTAACATATTATTCTTGAATCTTGAGATGCTTATGATCTTTAATGTTCATATCCTTATACATCACCTATGGCTTTGGCAACCTACATAAAATAGCAATGCTGTTCGATCATCATGTGAACAGAGCTTCAGGCAAATCCAAATCCATGAGTGGAAGGGGAAAAAAAAAAAAAAGGAGAGAAACTGGGAGAAGACGGAAGCAGAGGCTTGTTATCCATTACGACCCTGGAACCCTTGTAAGAGAATTCCAAGGGTTTCCATGACAACAGCGGAGTGATGGCACATATGATGCACGGGAAGAGTGCCTTCCATCACGTGCTGAAGAGAGGGAGGAGAAAGGGAATGAGAGGGAGAGAGAAGAAAGTGTGTGAGAAAAACAGAGAGAGAGAGAGAGAGAGAGAGAGAGAGAGAGAGAGTTGGGAAAGTGGGCCACATGAAGAGCGCCATAATGAGTTCACTTGAGACACCTCACCACCCCACCTCCCTGCCAGCCGTACGCACACACACACACACACACACTTCATTCTTCTCACCCCCCAGCGGCAGAGCAGTCCTATTTGGCTATACATTTCCCAGGGGGTCCCGTGCGGTAGCACTGGCTGTCACAGTCCATCCTCGGGGCCTCTGTCCCTGCCGGGCAGTCCAGTACAGTCCCTGCCTCAGGGGTGCAGCGGACTCGGGGACAGAAGGTGACAGGGTCCTGCGTACAGGTCAGAGAGAAGCCATGCAGGCCTAACAGCTCTGAGCATCTGAGATCCACAGTGTATGGGATACAGGAGAGGACCGGTAGGCCAGGGGAGTGTGGAGTGGGAGGGGTGGAAGGGGCAGACTGGCACTTCTGAGGGAGAGAGATGACAGTTCAGTTGCATTTCATCAGCTGCCATGTTGGTCCCACTAGAAAACAGAGTTGCAATGAAGTCTTAGTCAGCAAATTTTAGGTGGAGGCAGGGATGTCACACACACACACACACACACACACACACCACACCTCTGACCCTGTGACCTCTGAGCTGCTGGGTGTCCAGGGCCTGTCACACACTCTCAGCCTCTGTGTCTGCTACACTGCCCAACCGGGAGCTCTGCCGCCATGGTTAGCTCTCAGGCCACCAACGACGACACCACCACCACCACCGCTGCCCATCCGGATGACAGCGATGGAGCTTACCCTGGAGCACCGCAGTGCTGTTCTCTCTTATTGGCAAAACCTAGGCCAGACCATCCATGTCCATGTCTGAGTCTTCACTCTTCACTCTTCACTTTATTCCTCCTCACTCTCCATCCCTGCCTCCCTCCTCCAGAGAAGGCCTGAGACCATTTCTCTTAGCAGAGTGGAACTAGAAAGACAAATGTTCCCCTCTCCGTTTGGCCATCCTTTCTTTCCGTCTCTCTCGCTCTTGCTCTGTTCGTCTGGAACAGATATCGGTTCGAGGTGACCCAGGCTGAAATCAATAGCTACTCCTTCAATTAGTCAGAGACACATGAGGTGGGACCGTAAGGTGAGCTTCCCCTGCTTGCCAGCCTGCCAAACAGCCATCTGTTCAAAACAAATGCAATGTCCTGGTTTCAGATGAGTGTGTGTGTTTGTGTGTCACAAGGCTAAATATGCCCACTGACGTAATCATACCTAAGCTTATAGACCTCTATCAAAGACAGTACCAATTTGTTACTCTGACCATCAAGACCCCAAACACACAGACATGAATTCAAAATGAGACCCAAGATCGCAAACCGTACCAAGGGTTTCAAACTATTAAAATGACTGAATATCACTACATACATCTGCTTGGTGAATGCCAAGGAGTTTCAGACCTTTTTGTGTTTGTTGAAACACTGACCCCTGAAAACCAATCAGGTGGCCTAAATTGATCTGGGCTCACCAGTCAGGAAAACAAACCTAGCGGCAAAGCCACTTCACAGCAATTGAATGATTCAATGAGGCCATGTCCACACCAGCTCGGATTCGCTTGTATCGGACACACTTTTGTTACGATTTGCCCCCCCCCTATGTATTCGAGCCAGCAGAGTGGAGCAGTTTGGATCCGCTTGCGACCCTGAACTCGTTTTGTGCCGGAGCCATATCGGACGAATGTGGAAGGTGGGTTGCAGAAACCATCTGAAAAGAAATTACGCACAAGCGAGAGATAACACACACATGACAACACAGTGGGGTCTGACCCAGTTTCCAGTTTCCTCTCTACTCCACTCCCCCTCCTCCAAAAAGAAGGGCAAAAAAAGATGAATAAAACAAGAGAAAAAAGGAAGATACACATTACCAATACACACTGTGTGTGTGTCTGCTGATTTGGTTACACAATACACTCCACTTCCAGCTTAATTTTGTCCCTAGACTGGTGACCTGGGTGAGCAAGCTTATCCTGGCTTGTTGGCACTGGCTGCAATGCGGTCAATGTCCAAGGTAGCCCTATATGGTAGCTGGCCATAGCCCAACCCCTCCTCCACACATGTGCCTGCTTGCCCTCTTAGTGAAATGCAACAGTGCCAGCCTGACACCAACACACAGAATCTCGCTCTCGCTCTCAAACACACACACACACACACACAGAGAGAGCCAAGTTGCTTTGTGTCATCAGATTGCAGAGTGGATGCCCTACATGTGTGCATCTGTCTATGACGTACCTAGCTTGGCTCCCACAACAGCACCACTGAGAACTGACACCGATTGTCCTAGCAGAGACAGACACAGCAATACACTGCCAGTGTGCAACAAAGGCACAGACATCAGAGATAGAGATAGAGAAAGAGATAGACAGAGATAGAGAGAGAGCTGGAGCAGAGGGGGGAGAAGGAGACAGAAGGATCAAGTCATCCCTCTAGCCCAGGGGTTCTCAAACTTTTGTGGGCCGGGGACCCCTCGTGGAGTGGAAAATTCTCCAAGGACCCCTCATAATCGCAACACATAAAACTTAAGATAATCATATATAGCCTTTTTTCTGTTAGATGCGTATGTCATGTATTGTGCCAATACCACAATAGTAATGTTAGCAAACTTTGACAGTATGTAGGATTTTTCAAGGATTGTCGTTTCTTTGTCAAATGTAGGCCTATTGTGTTGAATGCATAGTGTTTGTTTCACATAACTTTCATTTTGTTGGCGGCTAACTAATAGTAAAGTGTTTTGACGTATTGATGTAACGTATCAGCAGATCAATTGGGCAAATACTGGTACTGTAGCATTTTTCGACAATTTCATATTTTTTAGCAAACTTTGTCAGGGACCCCCTGACAATGTGCTGCAGACCCCACTTTGAGAACCAATGCTCTAGCCTCAAGTTCTACCTTTTCTCCCTCTCTAATCGTCATTCTACCTTTTCTCCCTCTCTATTTGTCATTCTACCTTTTCTCCCTCTCTATTTGTCATTCTTCCACATTAGTGAGGGAGGGAGGGAGGGGAAAAATAAATGTGTCAGTCCATCAAACTTTTACTTCCATCTTTTCTGTAGGTCCCAGAGCACATTTAGGCAGGCCAGATGCCTTTCTGTTCCCAGCCCAATCGAAAGACAAGGGCCCAGAGGACACTATTACGCTTATACCAGTTTGCCTTCTCATCAGCGCTGCAGTACACAAACGTGTGTGTGTGTGTGTGTGTGTGTGTGTGTGTGTGTGTGTGAGTGAGATAATGCACACATGACAGCACATGGCTTTGACAGTGGACAGTGATTCCAAGGCAATCCCATAAGCGCTTAAAGAGAGAGGGGAGACATGCTGGAGATCGATACTGAACTGGGCCGCTCATGAAAGCTCAACAAACCACAAACCTGATTAGGTGTGTGCTATGTGGTCACACTTAAGGCACTAAGAGCGTTTAAAAAAGGCAAAAATTATCAATTGCATTCGGTCAGGCTGAGATGCAGGTAGGTTTTTGTCCACGGCAAGGGTTGTGTCTGGAAAGTGTTTTGGAATGGGAAGGCAAGAGCTTCAGACACGGGCGGTGTATGTGTGCGGATCTGGATTCTCCTGTCACTCGTGACATCACCTAAACCTGCCCAAATTTAATAAGGGGTATTTTTTAGGCAAGTCGGGGTTGACAAAAACTGAATTAAATTGGTGTTAAACAGTACTACAATGTTACCTGGGTAAGCCAGTTACCTAGCTTGTTAGTACAGGCAACAGGCAAACACTTCCCTAGACCACACCACTCTAGTGATGGAGTCTTGCCATTGCAAACCTTCTGCTCCTTTTCACTCATTACTAGCCATGTTTACATAAAATTGCAATAAATGTTAAAATAGGCCTATGGTCCGGAAAAATGAGGCTGTGTCTCCACTGACTGGAAGATCGATTGGGTGTGACACATTCATGGGGCTGTGAGTCAACACTCATTCTGAAAACAGCAACTGGCGTGTCCCAAAGCACCGCCAAGTGAACTTGACACACCTTGAACTTCAGCTAGCATGTAACAGTGGTCCCTCAACACCCTGACATCCCAGTACCAACCAGACATCCATCAATCCTCCTTAGTGTCGCGTCCCAGGTTAGTAATGAAATCACATTTCACAGAGACATAGGTTGCCAACACAGGGCAGTCATGCTATTACATCAAGAACAAGAATGGACAAGCACCAGCAACAATGACTTGCAGGTCTGTTTGATGCTCCTGGAATGCGCAAAAAAGGAAGCAAAAAAGGAAGGAATGAGAAAGAGACAGTGTGCATAAAAGAAAAGGAAAGGGCAGAGAATGACAGGCTGAACGGGAAAAAAAAAATTGATTGATGTAGCCTAACCCAAAAGAGAAATAAGGACAGAGCGGGAGACACGGAAAGAGTCTGCGCTGGTATCATTTAAATGCAAATGGGAGCCAGGACACTAATGGAGCTGCATGCCGGGCTTCATTTATAAATACGAGCGCCTTGCGGAAAGAAATAAAACTACTCGTGCCGCACCATTACTCACGCAATGCAGGCTTGTGTGTATTTCAATTGCGGCCCCCTCATCGATTTCACCAACAACATGCTCGTCAGGCACACTAAACTACTAGGAAGTCTTTAGCTACTCCAATCATGGCAACAAATAAATAACACAAAAGACAACTGGGTCTAGGGCCAGTCAAGTCAGCTTATGTAGGGCATTCAAGCTAATGGAGTGAGATCAAAGCGAAATAAAAAGACAATACCATGTGTATGGATATCATTCCATGTTGCCTTGGGGATAGAAGGCCTAATCAAAACAGCAGCTAGTATGAGTAATTTCACACTAAGGTCCAAGCAGGACAGACAAAGTAGGCACCCATTATAAAATCTCAAGTGAAGTCAGTAAGGGAGTTTTTTCCAGGCCAGCTCTACATTTTGGGCTCTAGTCCTCTACGAGCATGTATTGTTACGGTGTGTGAAAGGTTGGTTTCCCGGCACTTGAAGATGTGCCCTCTGTTACCTGAGGGTTTTGCAGACTTCTCAGCACAGTTGGTTGGAAGGGTGTGTGTGGTGGGGTGGGGGGGTCTGTCTGTCTGTGTGTGTGTGTGTGTGTGTGTGTGTGTGTGTGTGCTGTGCTGTGCTGTGCTGTGCTGTGTGTGTTCTGCTGAGCTGGCGTCCCCCTACTGTGCCTGACAACAGCAGATCAACACAGCATGCCTGAGCACTGATCAGAGAGAGAGGAGGGAGAAAAAGAAAGAAAGAAAGAAAATGCCCAAAAGTGGTCTGCTAAGCAGTCGGAAAACAACTACAAATATCCGCAGATTTTGAAATAAAGGGGAGGAAAGATCAAAGGAAATACATTCCCTGCATACATTTTGTTGCATCACATCGGAGCAAATATATACGCCCCGAATAAGTAAGCCCAAACAAACATGTTTAACAAACCTCTGCAAAACAACAGCTACAACACAGCCAAACTCTTGCAGACATCTTGACTTCCTTCAACTCCACATGACTAGGCTAATATACTCCACACCCATCTCACTGATCTGCCAAAAGGATTTTAAAAAAAAACAAGAGAGAAAGATTTGAAGATGGCCCAAATCAAGTTGGAGTAGATCGATCCCATGTGTTTGTTTAAGGTGTGTTTGTTTGTTTGTGTGAGTGAGTGAGTGAGTGAGTGAGTGAGTGAGTGAGTGAGTGAGTGAGTGAGTGAGTGAGTGAGTGAGTGAGTGAGTGAGTGAGTGAGTGAGTGAGTGAGTGATGGTGGGGGGCCATCAGTGGGGGGGGGGGGGGGGTTTTCATAGCTCAGGTTTATTGCCGCTGTGACAGTCAGAAATGAAAGGACGAGAGAGGGGGCAATTAAGCAAAGCATTTCTAGCAAGACAAACACAAGGGAAGCAACCAGAGAGAGTGAAATGCTGAGGACAGGATGGATGATTGATTGTTTCCATGGAATCAACAGAGAGATGCACACAAGCCCCCTTTCCTAATGATCTCGCATGCGCACACACTGACCAAAACTGCCCACAACCAAACACCTCTTCTCTGACTAGTTGGCCTGATCATAGGGTGCCACATACTAGGGCTGCACAATTATCACCATCGCAATCCTAATCACAATTTAAACCAACGCAATTACCTAATCGCAAAAGCTACAAATGATCGTGCACAGTTAATTTTGTCACATTTCTATATTTATTTCATCCTCCTTCACTACATTCACTTCACTTTCACATTTTTATATATGCGTAGTGTATGAGGGGCACAGAAATTCTGATTGGTGAGCTTCATAATCGGTCGGGGTGCTGTGCTTCTTGTGCACCAGGCGTGCTCACCAATCAGGGGTGGCACAAATTAGAGACATTTGGAATATTGAACTGAATTGATTAATTAACATTCAAAAATCATATTGCAAAAATCAGTCAGAAAAATTGCAATTAGATATTTTCCCCAAATCGTGCAGCCCTACCACATACTATACCACCCCCACAACCTGAACAGAGCCATCCATCACAAATCACCCACTGGCCATACCAAATAGGGCAAATTAAAATGGGGGCTCACCACAGGGCACCTGGACCCCCCTACCTCTCCCCACCCCAACCACCACCAGTGGCCAGCTGCTGCCAGCCCTGACCGGCCTGGTCTCCGGCAGCTGAGCCCACTATCAGCCCTGGCTGTGGATCTGCCCCATCTGCGGCTGGACTAGACTGGGCTGGGCTTTATCGTTGTAGAGCTCCACAACAAAAGGAGAGGAAGCCTCCAGTCATCCCCCAAAGGGCAAACAATGCCCGTGCCCCAGCTGCCAGGGGGACACACACGCCAGAGGTCCATTTGACAAAAGGCAAGCCCTCGCTGCCTGATTAAAATGCCATGTGAAATGCTGGAGAGGATACAGTAGCTAATTACACACAATCAGTTCAGCATATCAAATGCCCAGATGCCTCACTTTGTTCAGGTGATGCCGTGCGTACTTTCTCAGCAATAAGTGACTATTGCAGTATTAGGAGATTTCATCTACACTCCTGCTTGAGTTGTTGAAATGCTGTAGATCATTGTGTGAGAGAAAAAACAATAGCAGAAATTCAAAACCCAGACTTGGAAATCCAACCCAGGAGCTCATCCTATATTTAAGTGACACCGTGCTATAGGCTACATTCCCAGATTTTCACATGGGTCTGCCTGTGGGGTATCCACTCTGCCTGCCGAGTGTTGCTGGCACCAGCAGCCGGGAATGGAACACATAAAAACGCGAAGCTACTGTGAACTGGAGGGAGTCCACAACATGGCCAGGCAGAGGGTTCAAGGGAAGAGTGCCGCCATGCCAGCGCAGGAAGGAAACTACAGCAAAGTCTTCCTTTGTAAGATAGAACTGTAAGAACTGTAAGCTCTCAGAGAAAGAGAGAGAGAGAGAGAGAGAGAGAGAGAGAGAGAGAGAGAGAGAGATTGAGAGAGAATCTGTCAGAGCCCTGGATGCTGGGGAACATTTGCATTTTGATGAAGTCCTAATATGCCAAAGGTCCATCCATAAAATTGTCAAGCACTTATCTTCAAAGTTGAAAAACAAATTGGAATTGGGGAGAGAGCAGACTCAGACACAGTAACTTACACAGCAGTTGGCCCTTTTGATTTCTGATGGTCTGGCTCTAAACGTTTTCGGAAGGCCATGAGTACGACGTGGGCAACTGAGGCAAATAAAGTCAAAATAGGAACATTTGCTACCTTTTTACCCTCCTCATGGTTGGCTGATGTGATGATCAACATGGCCCTACACCAGACCTGCAGGATTACCATATGCTGGTGACTTGCAATTTCACTAATTTAAACACACAAATCTGGACGGATGTTATCATCAATGGGACACCACCGGAGACGAATGGTCAAATAAAAAGGCTAAAAACATTCACGAACACGAACATTCAGCAAGACGTGGGTTTTCCCAAAAGAAACAGATGGACACGTCGTTCAAAAATAGCCATGGTCCAGAGGCCACAACAAGAATGTTGAGTAAGCTAAGTGAAAACACAGCCCTTTTGTCGTACAGTTTAGGGCAGCGCTATAGCTAACGTTACTGAAGTTATACCAAACCTATCGCTAGGTTGATAACACACGTCGCATTTCATACCGTGTTCCCAGAGGTGGTAACGCATAGCGCAATATAAGCAAAAATAAAAAAAGCTAATTTCATTTTAGGCTTCGGTATTTCACACAAGATGACCGTGTGGTGACCGTGGTAGGTTTTTATCAGTTTGCATGGATAAATAAGGCAACAAAGTGTATAGAACTGCACTTCACACAAAAGCTGCGGGAATAGCCAGTGTAACAGGGTGTTCGCTGGCTAGCTGGATTAGCTTGCGCGAAACACGAGTTAGGTTTGGCTTTCTGGAGAAAAAGAATGTCGGTCCTATTCAAAACCAGTATAAAGCACAATATTCGACTATAAAATACAGTTAAGTACAGTTGTCACACTGGGAAAGAAAACAAATAAAGCTGAATTGTCAAAGATGCGTAACCAAGACCAGTATCATAACATGTAGCACTCACCTTCAGGAAGTTAACTTGTTTCAAAGGAACTGATGTTTCTGTGGTGAAAATGATATATCCTCAAACTAAACATCAGCTATGTTATTTCTGATGTGTGGAAATGTATTTCAAGCAAAAAGGTATCTTTCAAGGCGGCCGCACAACGAACGCTTAACGTTACAGCGAATTACCCCGTCGTCGCGTTTGTTTCTTTGTTGCCTGCTTCAGCAAGGCAACCCTATCCGAGCGTACTGTTCACTTTTCCGTGTTAAAGCTGATTGGACGATTGGAGTGCATGGGAGAGGACGGCCACGGTGGTGTGGAAAGAGCGGGGCTTAACTGATTAGGCCCTGTCGCTGACCCCGTCTGCACGTTTCTGTAATATGAGATCATGGACATGGGCCACACGGGCAGAAAAATGAGACAAGAGAAATACATTAATTCATATATTTTCGTAGCCTACATGCCTTCTGAAACAATGTTGAATTAATACAACCAGTATTTCATGGTTTCTCAAAGTAGCCTAGGCTGGCGAAAAGATTGTTTCACACTGTTTTAAATAAAATATGGTCAAATTAATAGACTAAAAGTAAAGATGTAGCCTTGCATGTAGATTTATGTATAGAGATACAGGCTATATGTAAAACAAACTCTTAATGTTATTCTACTTCACGCATTTAAGCAGCAGATCTGGCCAGTGTTTGTCCCTCTCTTCTAACACCGCGTTGTTCATTGTGTAACCTATTTGTTAGTTTTTCATAGTAGTAGCATAGGTTAGGCTACTTCTAAAAAGTTTATTTGTAGTGCTACTATTCATATATTTTATATTAATTGCGCCTATACCTGATGACTGACTACCTCAAAAGAATGTTAATGCGCAAAACAGAATCCTATGGCACGATGCAAGGAAAGACCAACGGTACATTTGGACATAAGTGAAATGAATGGCGACGAATAGGTATTGAACAGGGTCGTTCAATCAGGTGTATGGGTAGACAGGTCCATTTTTTTTTTTTAATCTTGAATTAATTATGCTAACAGTTGGGCCTGATCTCTAGCCTATCTGCCAAATGTTGACTGTTGTGCCGCGGCATTATCTTCTGAACAATGCTGACACCTTGAGGTGGATAGTTAACATTACAACGTGGAGGTCTTGCATGTAAGCTTTGTATGAACATGATTGTGTTTGCAGACAAAGAGAGCAGTACAAAGAATATTTTTAGTATTTTTTTTTTTTTTTTTAATTTTTATTATTATTTAGTTGATTTTTTTTTTTTTTTTGTACAAAAGGAGGTATAACACATAGCCAGCTAAGAATAGGCCACATTTTAAGGTGTAAAAAAGCCCAAACAAAACAAAATCAGAACTTAATGGAGGAAGGATAAATAAAACATTCAACAGAAATTATCAATGCATTAGTGTTGAGTGATCTGGTGCTTGGGACACCATAACCTCCCCAGAGCATTTCATCACCAAAAAACGGGTTCAAGAATGGTGAAATGAGACAAAAAGACCCATAAGCTCCCTAAGCACCCATCATCACCTCCAGAGCTCCCATCATCTTGGTGTCAATTGATTTTTATTATATTCAGCAACTGCAACAAACATTCTTCAAACATGCCTTGGTGGACTCCAGTTGGCGGGATTTATTTTAACAGTTGTCAGCTCTGCTGTGTAATGCCTGCAGTTAGCAAGCCAAATCTGGGCCGACCGTGTCAAGAATAATGAATACAAGCTTAAGAGATGTTTGCCATCCCTATGGCCACCTTGCTTTTGCTTTATAATGCCAAGAGGGCATGGGCTATTCCACAGTTGACTGGCTGTGGTGGTGTCTGCATCTGGCAACCTGTGCAGCCCACAGTGGGACCCTCCTCTCCAGGCTCACTTGGCTCATGGCTGCACACAGCAGTATTTGTTTTCCACATGGGTTGGTTAGAGAAAGGTAGCATTTAATGTTTCTCACATTCTAATAAAGATACATTTATTTATTTTTTGCCACCTTTGAGTGTACTGAACAGAACTGCTTTGGTGGTTAAATATGGCCTGTCCGTTTCGGCTAACTTATCAAAGAGCCTGAATAAGTGCAACTCTGGAAATTGCCTTTGAGGAATTTGTCATTGTTAATAAATACAGTATGATAGTGTAAGATATAGTATTTGCACTGAGACAAGTGCTCAATGTTGAGTTGAATGTTGTCACATAATACCACACTGTTCAGAGGGATGACTAGCCCCTTACAGTATACACTACAGAGCCATGTAGGCTAATAGCAGCTGCAGGAAGTCCCACACGGAGTCTGTAGCACCTGTCAGAATCTGAAGGGACAGATGAGTACCGTATGCTGATAATGACAACATAAAAAACATGGAATTCAAGCGTTCACAGTTCAGTGGAGGGAGACTCATGTTCAACCCAAATACTACCGAAGCAAGTTCATGATCTGAGCTCGCTACTTGCATAAGGAGAGACACATTCACTGTGACATCTACCCCGAGTGAGGACTGTGGTCAAATGGCCTTGTAGAGAGAAAATTCTCACAACTCACACGTTACTGAGGAGGACCAAAAGCTGGCTGGTTAGAGAATGACAAAAATAACTCTATAGTCTGTTTTGACACAGAATGATGAAATTGAAGAAACAGGAAACCACAAGGTGCCCAACTGAGAGTGACTCAGTTGATTAGACTAAGATGAGCTCCTTCATAAACAATAAGGAAAGTGGGGCTGCATGTAAACATACATCTGAGATGAGGACACTGACCTTTTACAGATCCACACAAGAAAAATTAAAAGAACTAAACAAAATAACTAAAAATTAAAAGAACAAAGCAAAGTAGAAAACAAAATTATAGACTCCATTTGGGGTAACTATGGAGTCTAAGGCCAGCATGTTGTACCAAAAAGAAAGAGAAAAACAAAGAAAAGAAAAGAAAAGACAATCAACCAAAAACACATCGACACACCATATTGCGCATGTTGCGATAGATTCAGACTTGTTTTACATTGAACAAATGCAGTTGATTCAAATAATACTTTTGAAACTGCAGCCTACTGCATGATCATAGGACCTAGATTATGGACAAGGGGATATTTGATATGCATATCAATACACATATAGGAATATCCTTCACTAAAAATGAATCAAGTACACTGAACTGTACAATATCTTCAATGGACACTGCTAAGCAAAACACTGTCTTGCTCCCACAGTAATACTGTTTTTTTTATTCTTTCTTTTTTAATATATATTTATATATTTATAATACAAGACTAAAACTATCGACAAAAAAAGCCACGGTGGGGGTGGGGAGAAGGGTACCTCCCCGGATGTTAATGTGCATGTGTGCGTGAGTGTGTGTCAGGGCCATATCTGAGTAGACACCCCGAGTCTGACACTCAAGAACAAAGGTCTGTAGGTGCTGCCGTCGGACTTAAACACTGACTAGTTTCAAGTAAGCAGCCTTTCCAGAAGAGACAGGTCTGAGACAGGTCTGGATGTTAAAGAAAAAGAAAAAAAAAAAAAAAAAAAAAAAAAAAAAAAAAAAAAATGCCTTTAATAGATGTGCAGACAGGGGGCGCTCTCTGCTTTACAGAGCTCATCTGCAACCATGACTACTGAAGACTTCACCTCACAACTCAACAAACCCCATTGAAATTACATCTTGCTTGCATGAAACACATGTCTACGTGAAGGACTAGGGTTGTAATGGGCTAAAAGGGTCAGAAA
This sequence comes from Alosa alosa, assembly GCF_017589495.1. NCBI lineage: Eukaryota > Metazoa > Chordata > Actinopteri > Clupeiformes > Clupeidae > Alosa > Alosa alosa. The sequence goes on along the minus strand of NC_063189.1, from coordinate 27,380,021 downwards.
TATTTGGCCGAGAGCAAAGCGGAAGGTCGGCGTGTTACACATTGTTAGTCTCTTGCACTGAGCTGAGGGAGGGACACCCTGGCGAGCGGAGGGGCATGCTTGAACACAGCATTGTCTTCAGAAACCAAGTTCTAATTCTACAGGAATCTGTGTACAATGAAACCAATACAAATTAACCGTGGTTGCGTAAGTGACAGTTTGAAAACAAATGACAAACTAAAATCATAATAATCATCATCATTATTATCATCATCATCATCAAAAACAGAAATGGTGGCGTATTTGTATCAAGCATTAATTTTCAGTGTTTTCACCCATAAAACAGGGGTTACAGTGTCAAGCATCCCCCTCCATCTGATTGTCTTCTCAAATGGCTCCTCTTCAAGAGAGGAATTATGGAGAGACAACAGAGTTCAAACGAGATTATCACTAATGGCTGGTTCAGTAAGACACCATCCATTACAAACAACCACCCTGTAGTGTGGTCATACGATTGAACTAGCCCCCTCCTCTCTAGATCACTTTTTCGATCATTCCCTCCCTCCCTCCGCCCTTCCTCTCGATTCCCACTCTTTCCATCTCATTTCTCGGACAACAGCACCCTCTAGTAGCCTGGGAGAACTCCTAGTCCTCTCCCATTTTCCACTGATATCCATCTCGTTCTATCCTTCGATCTCTTTTCCCCTTCTCCTTTTCTTCCTCCTTGGCCGGGTTTGGGGGGGGTTAACCGTTCAGCAGGTAGACCACCAGTTCGTAGGTGGACATCATGATGGCGGTGTTGGGTATCTGCCGGACCAGATGGGTAGTAAGACCACGGTAGAGGGCGCGGTAGCCCTCCTCACGTATCACCATGCCAAAAGTCTGAAAGAAGGAGCGGTACTTGCTACCCTCCTCTCGAAGTCTAGTGCGGATCACCTCTGTAGGAGAGACAGAGAGAAGAGTCACTGTGCCATTCACAAAAAGCTCATCATCCCTTCAGGTGCTATTATATGTAGCCGTTTGTTTTTAAATCACACATAAAAGCATTACAGCATACAAATGCTTTGAGCATAACTTCAGTGATGAAACACTATGGTAGGGATGTTTTTCTCTTTGAAAGGGTCTTTTTTAACAGTTGTGTTAACTATTTTAACTGAATGTTACTAATAAAAAGTAACATGTCTCAGAAGAGGCTTTTGTATAAAGCTTTAGAACTAATTAACAGGAAGTTGTTTCTTGTTTTTCTTTGAAACCTGTTCCTGCCCACAACAAATTTCATGTTTACTATGTGTGTTTTTCTATAAATTATACACATCTTAAATAATTCAGGTTCAGGTACTGATCAGTAAAGGCAAGGTTTGCAAGCTGTATGTGAAGATGCAGTCAGATCCTCCTTTCAAATATGCTCATTTGCCGTAACCCAACCAACTTTTTTTTTCCTCCAAGCTTTTTCTGCTGATTTTCTGACTGTTCGACCAAATTATTCTTTTTTTTTGCCAATAAAGGTACAATTTCATTGAGTGTTTGGTGTTGTTTTAGACGTGAAATTTAGTCAATTTTATTTTTTAGTTGAGTAGAAATGTTTTAGTTTAGTAGAAATGTAGTCGATTACCTTCACTTAACTATACCTCATGTCTAAAATTAATCACATATTTGTTTTGGTGATTGGGAGTAAAACATACACTTAACTACCTACTGATTATTTTTTTTCCCAGATTTGGATGAGCAAACAAATTTATTTCTAAGGATGGCCTCAGTTGTTAAAAATAGAGAAAGACTCGGAAAAAGACTAACCATGTGGATAAGCAATAGAGGTGGCACAGGTTTTGGATGTGGCTGCTGCCAGCATCATCCCTACGAAGTCTGATGCGTCCTTCACCACCTCCTCCTCCTCGTCCATGTTGGCCTGGACCTTGGACTCCAGCAGCTTGCGTTTGATGCTCTCGTATATCACAAAATGGATGACAGTCTCTGAGATGCCAGCATAGGATGCTGACATGCCCCTGTAGAATCCCCGGATCCCGTCTGCCTGGTACACCCGTCGGACACAGTCAAATGCACTCATGTGACGCTCACCTCGGTTCCTACACAGCATTGGATTAGTAAAATGTCAAATACATCAAAGGCTTTCTTTAAAAAAAAAAAAAAAAAAAAAAGTAATCTCGATTTTATTCATCGATTTAGTACAGAGAGGATCTGTTTGTTAAAAATGACCCAAACACACTTGTTTCACTCACCTGGCATCAAGTTGCAAGCGGGTCTTGATAAGCCAGATTGGATTGGTTGCTGTAATTGCTGTAAACCCTGGGAAAAATAAGACAGGAGGTTCAGAGGAGGTAGTAACAGACAGTGCATGTCAACACACTCATGGACAATCTGTTGGCCTAGTGCTCTAGACAACATCGCCAGTAGTGATAAATCCTCAATCCGTAAATTTTACCAATCCACATGAAAACTCATTTAACATGGGTTTATGGCTGAGTTATTTGCAAAAGATATCCAATGCACTCCATACTACTTGAGCTTAATACTTGAGGACTTTGAACGGCCTATATTACTGACCAACTGCATCCTGCTCAGGAATGCATCCCTATCATCATTATTATTGATGGTAACACAGATGTCCTCTTAGGAAAAAAGGTAGAAGTCAAGATGACCTCTCAGAAGTGATTTCAGGCCATAAGCCATAAGCTCAGGTTAAAGAAGTAATCCTCAAACTCAAGCATCTGAACTGATATTGTAACTGGCCAATATGTGAATACTAACCCTCCCCCAACAAAAATAAACATTTGAGTAACAATGTTGTACAAGAATAGCTATTAATATTAATTTATATATATTTTTTTCACAATAACTCAGTGAAGTATACTTGTGCGGTAGCTCTTTTGAAGAGCCATTTACTAGTGACTAAAACATCAATAAAATGTTGTGAGGGCAAAGGCTGTGTAAGCCTATCTCCACATGCTGCATATCAATGGCTTCCGTGGGATGGGTTGTTAATTGTCGCAATGTTCAAAACTAACACAAAATATGACAACTGGTATCCCTGATGGGTCAAAGTCACTCCATGCCAGTACAGCAAGGAAAATTACAGACACGTAAGGTTTAGACACACGGAATTAGTATACATGTTAGCGCCGAGAGGTCAGTTTTTTTGCTTTTTGCTGTTGTTCGTTTTTGCTTTTTAAAACGTGCAGTGAATAGTGCATGGGTTGTGCAAATGCAATGGCTTTAATAAGTGATATACATTCAACTTGGGTTACATGAACTACCCATTTTGAATTCTCTATGCTGTGTTATCGACAGACTAGCTCTAGACAGCTGGCTTCAGTTTCACTAAGTGGATGTGTGCACAATAGTTTTTTTTTTTTTTTTTTTTGATGAGAAGATTGTAGTATGATCTAAGTTCAGATACTCTGAGATCAAGTCAAGGTGGATACCACCCCCACCCCTCCTACCCACCACAACGAAACAAAGTCAACCCCAATTGCCAACTTAGAGTATAGCAATAATAGCCTTCATGAAAGTCTATGACTATCCTGCTCACACAAAAACGTATTATTTTTCTTATGCTAGTAACACATCTATGCATGTCGTTCTGAACCTAGAGAAAGGTGGGGAGGTGGTGGTGGTGGATGTGGGTGTCTACAGAGGGGAGGGGAGGGGGTTGAAATTCCTAAGGAGCAATTGGGTGGAAAGTATGAGAGAAGATCTGTAGCAGTAGCAAGTAGTAGTGGAAGAGAGGAAGAGGAGGAGGAAGAAAGAGAGGAAGAGCAGAGAGCGTCTCTGGCGAGTACTCACGGGGGAGGGGGACAAAGCTACTCCACACAGCTGCAGTAAGAAGCCTGCAGACATTGGCTGCCCCGCAGGGCCCCCCACGCAGGGCTGCCAACTACAGTATAGAGCCCTAAAATAGACACAGGCTTGTCTGTACCACAGTCACAAGCAGTAGCAGCAGCAGCAGCAGCAGAAGTCCCCCCCTTTTTTTTTTTTTTTTTTATTTTTTTTTTTATTAAAGAAGATGATGAAGACAAAAAAGCACACTCAAAATACACACTACGTGGAATGGGATGGAATAGAGAATCATCCGTTATTTCCCATGACCCCACACTAACTCCCCTGCCACCTCGCCTTCATCAAATCCCCACCCGCCCGCCCATCACCCTCCCACCCAGTGATGCTGTGCTCCTTGTTGAGAGCACGAGAGCACAAGAACATAAGAGACCTGTTTGGACTCTGGTTTATCCTTCTCTTTCTTTTCACACAAAATGGGTAAGTGCCATCAGAAGGGCAGTGAGAAAGAAAGAAAGACAGAAGGAGCAGAAAACAAGGAGGAGGAAGAAAAAAGGGGGAGGATATAGAATGTAAAAGAAATTGCAAAATTCTTCTTTCAAAAGTTCTGAAGCCTGACAGATCACAGCAGTCTTGCTCTTAATCTTAATCTTAATTAAACTCAAAAGATGGAGGGGACAGAGCCTAGCTGATGCTACAAGAGCAGCAAGAACAGTGTCGTCATTGCCATTATCACAACAATTTCATCAGACGTACATGTTGGAGGGAGAAAGAAGTCATTGGGGTGAAAAGGGGGCAAAGTATAAAGTGAAACGGTAATAAAATGTTCGGTCAAGCAGTGCAAAGTAAATAATACAAATATATATTTTTTAAAACTGGGACATGCTAACCTTGTCAACCTTGTTGAATAAATAAGGCAATGAGTATGTTTCACAGTTAACAAATACAATGTGTAGGGCTTTCTTAGAAGCATATGATTGTGCATAAAATGCTATTTTCCTTAACCAGTGATGATATGATGACTTGAAAGACATTTCTGCTGAATCAGGAACAAGGCACATGGTTCACTTCAGACAGAATAAGACGTTTGGTGTAGAAGCATCTGAAATGTCAGGCAGATCATGCTTAATGGAATTTAAAATGTCATGTTTAGTCAAATGTAGGACAGAGGTTATGTCCATATGCCTATACCGTACAGCTGCTATGACATATTGCACTCAACATGTCTAGTCTGCTGCTGGGACAATGTACTCTTGGCCTACAGCCTGGGGTGTCATTTAACATTCCTGGAACAGAAGCCAAGAGCCATACATCTCCATGCATGACACTGCAACATTACCATACCTGGGTGTCTTTACTGTACAGCCAAGTAGACATGGCTCTACTAGCACGTATGTGCACGTCAGACTACAGGAATGACAGCCTTCCCATAGGCTCTTGGCCGACTGCCTTTGTTCTATATGCAACGTCTACGTGGCCGTGGAATACTGCCCTACTTTATGCAGTGATCTGACCTACATTTGCAGAGGCACAGGCATACAGGAGACGAGCTGGCGAATGGGGTCTTGATTGGCGAAGTTTGATCTACGCACCCAATGTGGGAAGTGTCAATCACGGGTGAAACTGAGGCGGTTTGCAGGAAAGTGAGACGACTCTGATATACCACTCGGATAGAATGGCTGGGAAAATTTTCCACTGCCTTTAATGGCATGGCTAAACAATATTTTTGGTGTAGCCATGTTATAAAATTTTACAAAAGGTAATTAAAAGTGTTTTACAGCATGGCTTACTACAGAGCATAACACACCTTAGAAAATATTTGGTGATTATGACATTATCTCTACATCTTTATTTATTATTTAGTTATTTAGATATGATTCACTGCAATAAAGGACTGTTTTGACATGGATTATTGCTTAAGTGTTACAAACATTTAAGACAGGTCTGTGTCTCATGTGCAGTGTGTCCTAGTGCAAGTTAACACAACTTCAATGAGAAAAGCTACTGTATTACAAACTGCTTGATAACTTTGACTATCATACAATGCTGGGTACACTTGATAACATAGGTAGGCAGGTCCATAAACATTAGATAAGTTGACAAGGTTACCATGCCCCAGGGCTGACTACTCTTGGAAGTAAGGGAGAGGAGTGTGTGTGTGTGTGTGCATGTGTGCATGTATCATTTGCAGTTATATTATGATTTAATTACCTTTACAGGGGGTGACAGGCTGGTTAGGGCCAAAGTGTCAAGACTGTGCAATAACAAGGGAGATTAGGAGACAGGGGCAAAACAAAAATAAAAACAAAAACAAAAAGAACTAGCTACAAGCCTGCAGCTACTGAGTATATGATAAATATAAAAAAAACAAACATACATCAGCATTTCTATCATAATCATAAGCATCATCATCATCATTACGGTTAGGAGAATCATGTCCATACCAGTGAGAAGAGGAGACTACCTGAGGCGTCCGCGGATCCGCCTGCGCCAGTCGCGAGGACCACCGCTCACTCACTGCGCATCGCGCCCTACATGTTAGCGTCCTCAACTACACACAGCACAGACAGCGCAGCGTGTGAAGCCAGACTGTTTAGTAGCACACTGGTATGTAATGACCTATGGCCTCCAGCCCTCAAAACAAGAGGAGAAGAAACAAGGGGGAACAACTAAAACGGAAGAAAGAAAAAATGGAAAGGAAAGCACAACCCAAACTTTAAGGACCTTAATTTAAGTTTTTCCCTTTTCTTTTCATTAAAAGAAAAGCACTGTTTTGTAGTGTATTCGGAGGTGTTACTGTACCAGAGTTTTGTGAGCAAAGGGCTCAGTCAATACTGGAGCTCAAATGAAATCCATCGATGTAGTCCAGAGTGACAAGAACGTCCACTCAAAAGCAGGAACGTTTCCCGATTTTTCCATTTTTAGTTATTAAATTGATTTGTTGATTGATTGATTTTTTTCTTGTAAAATATTGTCAGAAAATACACAGTGTGGATATCATGACGATTCTGACAACCTGGTCATATTTTACATTTGTACATATATTTATGTATGTTTTTATTTTCTTATTAACAGTTTTTGAGATTTAACTTCCATTTTCCCCTTTTGTCTGAGGGTAGAAGTCTGAACTCTGAAGACAGGAGATGTTTATGAGTGGATGGATGGGCCGATCCTGAAAGTCTTCAATTGTGCTTTCGGACAAACCAGTCGTGCTTTTTGCTTTTTCATTCTACCCATGCTACCCCATAGCTAGTAAATTACCTCAAAATGGAGGGGAAAAATAACAAATAAATTTTTTTTAAAAACATCTAAAAGGTGAGGGCAAATGTCCTAGACTAACCATGCCCAATCAGTCGTTAAACAACTAAAAACAAATGTGCTCATTCTTAAACCACAACTTCCAATCAAACAAAAATATCAAAACAATGTAACTTATTTAACAATTGAAAAGGAGGCCAATTGACTGATAAACAAGTTACCTACACTTAATATTTAGCGAAAACGTCTTTGTGACATTACATCCATTTTTAATAGAGCAGAGACTGAGAGCGAGTGCAAACTGTAGCATTTCTACACAGTCTGGTTAAATATGACAAAAAAGGGGAGCACTGTTACAGTTTTAGTATTCTTCAGTCAGAGTGGATGCAGCGGTTAACGGCTCTCCTCTTACCTGCTAAGGCGGCCGAGACCATGTGCACCTGTGTGGAGTCGGGCTCGAACACGCCATTTAGTTTCTCCTTCGCTGTCGAGTAGGCGGCAAAATATATGGCTCTGTGGAAGGAAAAAGGACAAGGCTGAGTCTACGTTTGTCTAACTACAGTATGCACCAAATCATGGTAATGGTCTCAGATTATACACCAATCTGGTAAAATATAGTGGCAATCTGGCAGAACACGTGTGTTGGAACGGTGATCGATCAGGTTGAAAAAGTGCACAAACAAGAATTTTTCTGGCCTAGATGGGCTGGCTCGGTGTGAACTGAGGTAGAACGCCAATAAGACGAGTGTTCCTCTGTGTAGTCCGACTCTACGGACATGGCTTCTGGCTTGTATGGGAAGATTTTTCCAAGTCTACATCCGTGATGTCTCTAACGAACCCAATCATTCTTTGGCTATTGTGATGACCAGGGCTGATTACTGACACCCAGTCAGAATAAGGGGTTTGCTTTGTGCCCTATATAAATCACAACAAAGCTCTCCACAAACTCCATGGTAGCCAAGTAGAATGAAAAATCACATGCGGAGGAGTGCATCTTGGCTTCCACTTTGTTTGCACACGTGCGCTACATGACAATGAAGTCTTTGATGTGAAATGGAATGCTGCATTATGCAACTCCTCAGAATATTGCATCCACCTTATGCTGTTCTTACTAAGCTTGTGATAGATGACGCCTGAATAGCAACTGCTCAGACTCTATCAGGCCCAGTTGTGGCTTTGTGACTCAACATTGTACAGACTCAATAGCTAAGTACCCTAGCAAGCACCCAATGCTGATGTGTGAATGACTAGTAATGACAAAAGCCAACAATGATTCACTAAATATCTTAAATGAAATGTTGCAATTTTACTCTTTAAGCGCTTTCAGATATAACCTCCGGAGTATATGCAGAGGTTTGTCAAACGGCGGTCCTACCCTTCGGTGGTTTCAGATATGATGCTAACCTGCGGACCTTATACTGACCTTATAGGGATGTATGTGTGAACGACATACACGCACATTACAGAATCTCTGTGTGGTAGTCGAGAGAGGGGTGGGGGTTTGTAAAGTTCACAAGATCACGAGATATGGCCCTTAGAATATATCGCGCCGCTGCCTGTCACAGCTGCTTTTGTTTACAAAGTGTAGCCTATGCATTATGTAGGCTAAAGAAGAGAAATCTATTGTACGTAGGCTAATACTTGAAGTAGGCTAGTCACGTAAGTGCGCACTTGAAATTGACCTACAGTATTTGTATGTGTGCTTCGAATAAACACATGTATCCGTTTCAACGTTATGTACCAGAATTACTTGGCTATATAACCCCAAATCTGGTTTGCGTTGGAGAGAGAGCATGCACAAACTTTATCGTAGGTTACCAGACAATTCAGTAGGCTAACTCAAGACTTCAAGGCCATCATACAACGTTTTTAAGCAACAAACAAAATACTAACCGTGAAGTTGTTCTCATGGTTTATTTTTTCCAAAAGCATCCTCTCCCCATGTGTCTATTGCAGTTACGTAAGGAGCTTGGAACAAAGTTGCGTTTTCTTCGTTTTCATTTTCTCTAGCCATATTTATGCTCAACAAATATCAGCAAGCTCATCTCTGAGGTCATGAGAAGGCTATCAATGAACAGAAAACCGTGTTGGCTAACAATTTATTAAATGCTCCTGTTATTGTCGTCAACGACGTCGCTGTAGGCTACTGCCTTTTCAGCACCTTCTGCTTATGATTCAGTCTTTTGAATTCGTTTGGCCTTGCCATGCAGTTGTAGGCTACAACGTGCCGTTCCCTTCATGTGTTCTATCAAAATGTTGAATGCCCTAATGGACCGTAGCTCCGTGATGTCTGCATCTTTCTATGCCACTCCACCATAACACTGGCATTTAAGTCAGATCTAAACACATGGACGCACGAAAGAAACGTCACCAACACACCCTCTTACTTGTTGTGAATTTTACACAGCACATTTACATAATGTCCGGAGGAAATACTGGGGGAGTAGTAGAACAACCAGCTAAAGGTTATGTCGTTCAGATATACGGCCCCACCGTTTAACATCGGCAGAACCTCCGGTCTTACACGCATGTCTGAAAGCGCTTTTTGAGTATAGGTCCGGCCATATCTAATATAGTGTGCCTGTATGACTCGAGAGTGCCCAATCAGACATGGTTACGTAAGGTAAGGGCACATAAATGAACAGAAGGCGCACACATTCTTCATTAATATTCTCTCTCTCTCTCTCTCTCCAAATCTAAAAGTCATTTAGGGCAATGTTGTGTCTCCCTGTCTCCCTGTCTCCCAACCCATAAAGCTCTGATGCCCAACCAGCCTCTGGCAATGCAGAGGGGTCAAATCAGTCTGTATTGGATAGCATAGCCCACATCACATGACATGGCATTAACAGTGGATTGAATCAGTGACAGAAGGCAATTTAGAATAGGAGAGGGAAAAAGAAAGGAAGGGAGGGAGGAAGAGATACAGGATTACGCAAATAAAATTTCCGTTGCGGCTTGGATTTTAATCCCTGTGTGTTGTGTGTGTGTGTGTGTGTGTGTGTGAGAGAGAGAGAGAGAGAGATGAATGGATGAATGTTGTGCCTTCTTTATTATGTAAGCCACAGAGACAGTTTCACTGGGAGGACGCGGGGCGGATTTAAGGCCTATGGTGCTGCAACACTGTTGCAGACGGAGCAGCCAAAAGCCCAGCCGACCGTGGGCCCTTTCCAGATGAGCTGACCAGGGGCTTAATGTGACAGCCTGGTTACCGAGTGCCTAGTATCTTTCCACTTCCTCCAAACCCACTCCCCCGCACTGTACTCAGCCAATCAGGGGCGTCTGCACTCCAAAGCATCCGGGGAACACATCTGTCGGGTTTTCACCAATCAGATGTGCAGGAGCGTGCCAGACCAGAAGGAAGGTTTAATTATAGTTTTGCAAAGACTGACAATACTCGCACTCAATGCAACTGAGATTTGGTGCTTCAACACGAGTGGTGTGTTTACAAATGAAAGGGATTGTAAGTATGTTTATATGCTCATGCAAGCACTTTCTGTTGTGTCCTGTTTTGCTTTTGGCTGTGAGCACGTGGACTCGCGTTATTAGGGCTATTGAAGTGCCCTCCTCTCCTCTACGGTGTTCTTTCCTGCTTTTATGTAACAGCCTGTTTAGTCATGAGCGGCTAAACGTGTCCCAAAAAAAAGCATGGGCAAAGATATACACAAAAATATACTAGGCCAGAGTAGACTCTCTCTCCCCCTCTCACACACACACAAAAATATGTGTACAACATATAGGCCATTAAACCAGAAGGCTTTGCACCTCATATATATATATATATATATATATATATATATATATATATATATATATATATATATATATATATATATATATATATATACACACACACACACACACATAGCTACCACTTACATAACAGGGCATGGAAAAATGTCCTACATGCTGACCCGATTCATTCACACTCGCAAAAGAACATTCAAGATGTAGACAAGGCAATGTTATGAAAAGAAAGCTTCACAATTTGCATGTCACAATCAAACTGAAGCTCGAATAAAACACACTAAATTGCCAACAGCCAAACCTCGTCCAATTAGAACCAGAGTTTGGTAGCTAGGGACAAGTGTCTGGGTCATGATTGCTAGGGAGTGGTGTAGTGCTCTGGTGAGTGAGGGAAAGAAACTGTCTGAGAGAGAGAGCTAGCTAATACAAGGTTAAAGCACAATTGTATAATGTTCCACATATGCTAAACCAGCGAAAGCTATTGTTAAAAAATGCTATGGCCATTCGTGACCAACACAACACCTACCTCTGACTCAGTCCACTGGTTCTAATGCGAGTGACATTCACAGGCAAGCGCAGCCTATCTATTTGTCTCTGCCTTGGTCTGGCATTCTGGGTCTTGAAGCTTTGATTTTAGGGCTGCTCGCCTGGACTAGACTGAGTTGTGCAACAGGAGAGTATTTATTCACATCTCATGAGTCAGGTGCATGTCTGCTACACAACAACAACAGCAGCAGCAGCATCTTGAGATCATCTCAAAGAATCCCTCCCACATGCGTGCATAGGACACATGTACGTGCTGGGAAACACTGTGGCAATCTTCTCTAGCCCTTCAATTTCATTACAGTGGATTGAGAAACTATGTCTAGGGGCTGCGTATTGTATATGTTAATATGTTGTATATGTTAAAACTGATTTAATCAAATTGTGATTCAGGATCGATATGGGTATATACCACATACTATTTCTAGTAATAAACAGCATCTTATATTTGGGGAGGTGTTTGAAAAGCTCTGAAGGAGACACAAACTTACACGCGCAGAATCACTGTCAAAGACTAAAAATAGTTAAGAAAAGGTCAAAGGTTTTTATCAAATTCTTACCATTCGAGGTACATATGGTTATAGTTGCTTTAACTGAAATAATGAATGTAACAACAGGTTTTCTTCTATGTGTTTGTAATTAAATTAGAGAGTGCCATATAATGGGGCACAAAGGTAGTAATGGGAATGCTTTTAGTGCTTAGCCATGACAGTCATTGTGCATAGCCATGAACCTGAAAACTAAGCTAAAATAAAATAAGAGTCTAAATGTTGATCCATAAATTTTACAGAAATGTAAAAAAGAAAATCTATAAAATAATAATACAATAATAAAGTACAACAGATCTAGTTGTTGTAGTGGATAGATAGATAGATAGATAGATACTTTATTGATCAAGTTCAAGGAATTTTAGTGTGCAGTACTTATGGTAAGATTGATGTGGAGGCAAGGCTGCCGCTATGCAGTGTTATGCAATGTCACATGGGAGGTGGGGCAAAATCAGGACTTAAGGGAGGAAAAAAACTTCCTCTCTCATCTTCATCTTCACAACTGTGAGGAAATGAGGGCAAATCCCAACAGGAAACAACCCAGGAAAGATATTAAAGAGATATATCTGTTCTCACACACCTTGCGGAAAAGCCATCCGATCATGCTCACACAAACAATGGACAAAACACACACAGTCTTGCCAACGCACAAACAATGAATGAAAACAGCAAGGTATACTCCGTTTTTCATCATGTACACACACTCTCACACTTGTGTCAATGTATCGATAACAGAAAGGTATCACAATACCCTGAAATTACAAATGCTATGATACCCAATCTCATTGGTATCACTATCTGTGCTTTTAGTGGTGTTTTTATCAGGTTTTGATAAAAGCCTTATTTGTTACCAGTTAAAAACAAAACAATTTTAAGTTCCATGCTTGTCATCTACAACTATTCTATTACTTCTATAAGTGATGTTTAAAAGGAAACTTGGCAACTATTTCAACGTAATAAACCCGTTTAGAAATCATTTGGATGGTTAAATGACCTGTTCCGGTGAAAATGGTGACTTTTCCCGCTGCCCCTAGCGTCCCCAGGCGGAAAACCAACCTTGCAACATTGAGACTACCGTCCCGGAAAAAGAAGTGAGAAACAAGAAACTCGTTTTAAATCGTGTTTCTCACCTTGTAACATCCACATTGTCTGCCGAACTTATGCTAACCGTTTTGCTAGCTTGTTAACAAATCCATGTGCTTTATCGTTACCTTTTTCCAGTTTGAATTAGCATAATGCACAACTTCTCCAGCAGAGGGGGAAATCCTGCCAAGTTTCCCTTTAAGGTTTCCCCGGTGGTTCTGTTTCAGTATTGGTATTGAGATATATAGGCATGGTATTGTGTAAAACCCATAATTTTGGAGACAACGCTAATACCTAACACACAAACACACACACATAGGCTTGATGAGCGACGAGCAGCCAACCGACCAGCTACCTGCTCTTAGTAAGTCCCCTGACAGCTGTGTGTGGAGAACATCCTGCACAACAGCCCTGTGTTTCCATTCCTCTCGTCTCGCTTGCTCCACTTACATCACCGCCTGTGAGGCCAGATCAGAAGAACGAGCCAGCGCGGGGCAACGGGGAACAGTGGCCTTGTTTGTCCAAAACTGCTGGAAGCCCAGGAGTGTTTGCTTAGAAAGCGGCGGTCGCTTAGCGTTTTGTTTAATGAGCTGTGCGGGGCCAAGAAAATAACACTGACAAGGTATGGCTAGCTAGGTCCCAGATTCGTTAATGCAGTCAGGCACCACTGTAACATCCCTCAACGATTACAGAGCTCAAGGGCAGCTTTATATTCACTAACCCTGCTAACTACCATCAAGAGCAGTTTTAAATCAATTGTTCTGTCTAACTGCTGGTATGCTATGTGTGCTCCCTTTCCCTCTTTATGTGATACAAACTTTGGTAGAGTAGGGAGGGTTGAGGAGGCTCCCATGTGACCAAAGACATACAGGATAGGAGAGGAGACATGTCAGTCATACTGTACCTAGAAGGAGCCACGCCCACAAGGTTAGGCCCCAGACCTCTAAAGAGTGATCGAGGTCCTTCTTTCTGCAATATTAACCTGAAAGAGACAAGAAAGAGGAGTGTGTGGTTAGATTCAGGTCACAATGCTTTATCAAAGATATAGATGGTATATAAACCTATTAAAAAGTATTACATCCAAAATTAAAGGAACATGAACATATTTCTGATGGGGGCAGTAGCACTCAGGATGACAGAGAACACATGTTTGGAAATCACACTGTTTGCATTTCAGAGACCTTTTTCTTTTAATGCACTTCCAAATACGAAGGTTACACAGAATTCACGAGAATGAACTTCGACGTTAGATCAAATTCCTCTTGATGGGGCTTGAGTGCCAGAATAAATAAAGTCGTTCATAACTTCTGCCTGCTTAATAAAACAACACGAGCAGCATGGGCTAGCTCAGCTAGCCTCTAACACTATCTCTGATATGGCAAGCTAGTCTAGAGCTGGCCTGATCTGAATAAGGCTTGCATATGGCCTGCAGACTGTGATTATGCTTAGATATCATAGACTCCACAGAGCCGTCTAGATTCATCCGTTGAACAAATTAGTCAGTATTTATTTTTTTTGAAACAGTCCAACTTGCATCAGGCTAAACTACAAGCCTTAACACTAGCCGTACACTACATCCCAGCCAAAAATGTCTTGTAAAAATGGCCCCGAGTAGCTACAGCATTGGGAACCACCTCTGGAACAAAACTGTGTCACAAACTGTGGCCTGGGTCTATATCATTCATGTATGTGGCTGTGATCTGGAGCGATTAATGCTGGAGATGTCCTGGCACATGTGTTGCTCAGATGCAGTTTTATTCTGGCTGAACATGGCCAAATTTGAATGAACTGGGTGCCGGGTGCCCGAGCACCCAACCCCCACCCCCCCCAACACACACACACACACACAGTCTAATCCCCTCTTTCTTTACTGCAGCAGGCACAACTGGCCTTGTGGGTAAAATACCTCTCCACGACTCCTCCTCCTTCACTGCTGACCCACTTTCTCATGTCAAAGCCTGAGTGTGTGTGTGTGTGTGTGTGTGTGTGTGTGTGTGTGTGTGTGTGTGTGTGTGTGTGTGTGTGTGTGTGTGTGTATGAGAAGGAGAGAGAACCAGTCTTTTTTACCCTCCCCTTTTTCCCTCTAGAGTGCTGAAGCTGGTTCAACACACTTTTTTTCTGGAGGCCTAAGAAATCAAGACACAACCAAGGGAGAAGGGAAGTTCCCTAAAAACCAAGCTGCCACACCCCCGATATTCAGCAGAGCACATACACCACTCTATAATAGCGGCCCCTATTATACAGTTTGAGTGGGTCTCCTAGAGCAGGGGTCCCCAACCTTTTATGTACTGTTCCGTGTTGTGCATGCATTACTTGAAAAAAAAAAAAAACTAGCTCCAGTTATGTATGAACAGTGAAGGCAACGAACTCTTAAAAATGTGAAAAAAGTGAACTTGAAGAAGCGAAAATTGAACAATATGAACTATGAAAATCGAACAACTTGAAGCTACATCTATCATGTGTGAACATGCTTAACAAAATATGGTAACAAAACATGGGAACTAAAACGCGTGCATTACTTAATATAATCAGTGGGAGCCCTGTGCTTGTTTCCCCTGCAACAAGAAGGTTCGATCTGGGGGTGATGGAAGACAGTGACACCCTCAGTGTGTTTGAAATGTCCAGTCGATTAGCAATTTGGTCTTAGTTGCAGTCATTGCCGAAAACCCGCCTCGCATAGATCACGTGGTGGGAAATGGTAGCAACGTTTTCAGCGCTTTTACGGCTATCTCGGGATATTCTGCTTTGGTTTTCATCCAAAAACCCGCCAGAGAGTTTCCTCATAGCCTACTTACTCTTAAGACCACCGTCATTTGCAATTTCGATCAACCGCTCTTCCTCCTGCGCTGACAAGTTAGGACTATTCGGGATATTGACAAATGGGTTGCGGACCCACTCATTGGTTTGCCGTTGATCTTTGGAGGATGGGAAGTAACGCTCAAACTCATTTGAAAGCGCAACAAGGTGATCGCGCACCAGCTGCGAGAGAAAGGGCCCTGCCTCAGTCTCTCCCAAAATCCTCACTACTGTTTGGAACATATCAAATACACCCCGATCCACTCGTCGTATCCACAAATCAAGCTTGGCTTTAAATGCAGCGACTTTATCTGCCAGTTTAAAGACAGTCGTCATTCTCCCCTGCAGTGACAGGTTGAGGTCATTAAGCAACCCGAATGTCACACAGGTAAGCGAGTTTTGACACCCAGCCCTCATCACTAAAATATGCAGCTAACGGTGACTTTTTTTCTGTAAGAAAAATATCCTCTGACATATCATCAATTCGCCTATGGACAGTGCTTGCAGAAAGCGGTACCTGAGCTATTTTTTTAGCTGCAGCCTCCCCAAGGAGTTCATTGCACATGCCTTTACCAGCAGGCAGAATTAACTCTTCCCCAATAGTAAAGGGGTTCTTAGATTTAGCAATCCGACTAGCCACTATGAGGCTTTTAGCGCAGCCACGTTCACCGATGTGGTTGCTTTACGCACTAGTTTTTTGTCCTTCTTGCTCGCGTTTCTTACGCTCAAAGAACTCAAGGGGTTTGTCTTTAAGTGTAGGATGCTTGGACTCAAGATGTCGAATTAGCTTTGATGGTTTGATTGCTTCGTTTGACAACTTATCGCCAAATACCACACATAAAGGACTTGGTGCATGCGAGTCACTGGTCTCTGCGAAACCATATTTTAAATATGACTCGTCACATTTCGTATTGAATAACCCTTTCTTTTTCTTTGTGGTATCTGGCTCACCATCGTCAGTGGGTATTATTGCGAACGTGACATTATTGCGAATTAAATTGAGTTTATTTAGTTTGCATGCATTTTTTTTTAAACTCTTGTCGTAGGCTACGGCCCGGTTAGGAATGTCCCGCAGCCCGGTGGTTGGGGACCGCTGTCCTAGAGGTCTAAGCTATGCCTCTGGAGCGACACCATCCCCCACTCCCATCAGGCAATAGGTGTGAACATCTCTGTGAGCGCCAGGTGACAGTCTGGACATTCCTTGGTCCATAGTTTGCACCATAACAGTGGCCCCATTATGACATTGCCAGTTATGGAGCTTTGTCCTCGTCACCCATGGCTAGCACAGGCGGCATTCACTCACGTAATCTCTCTTATTTTACACGGTCATCCCAAGGAGAGAGTTGGGGGCGGAGGGAGAACAGCCCTGGCCTTGTGCGTCTCTTAAATCCCTGACTGCGCTGAATAAAAAATGGGCTTGTGATATTTGTTTTCTTAGCTCCAAAGTCAAAAATAGGGGCAGCGGAGGGTGGTGGGAAGCTTCAACCAATCAAATGCTGGCAGACACAGGAAGAGCTGCTCCAGCGGCAGACTGGTGTGGGATTTCTGCACTTGGCAGGATCTAAGGAGCTCAACAGCTCTGAACCAGTTTCTGCCTCCCCAATCATGTCAAGCATTATTCATCTCCGCCAAGACCCCATAGGCATCACCCCATATGCATGCCAATCTTACCACCATAATGCCTGTTAGGGATTCATAATGGAACATTTGTTACAGAAAGTGTAGCAATGTGTACACAGGATACAGACTAGGCCTATGTCCTATCATGTTTTACTGCTCTGTGTTGATTGAGAGACAGATAGCCACAACATAGTTCTCGAAGAAATAGGCTAAGCAAAGAAATGCAAATAGTGTGGATCATGTGGCTGACAGCACTGGTATTTAGGACAATGACTAACCCATTCAACCCATCCATCCAGTTTTATGCTCAGAATAGGGCTGCACCATATGAGGAAAACATCTAATTGTGTTTTTTTCTGAAGGATATTGTGATCGCAATTTGCAATACGATTTTTGAATGTTAATGAATTAATTCAGATCAATATTCCAAATGTCTCTTAAAGTTGCACCACTTCTGATTGGTGAGCATGCCTACTGCATGAGAAGCACAAAACCTCACCAATCAGAAGTGCTGGGCTTCTCACGCTGCCAATCAGTAAATTTTGGCATTTGTATTATTAGGCAACATATTACTACATTATCTTTTGTGACCTTAAGTGACCCAGATCCCCCAAACCCAATTTAGATCTACTGAGAGTTTTCAGACATTGCTAACAGTTGACTATGGTATCAGAGCATTTCAAGTCAGCCAGTGCAATAGGGCTGGACAAGAGTAGTTATTCGATAGCTCAGTTTCCTGGGTTATTTTTCTGTGACTTTTGAAGACCATCAAATGGCTAAAAAAAATCAGATGGGCTAAACAATATTAGCATCCATTCACTGCCAGAGACACTGAAGTTCCCTGGAAAATTAAGTGTTTGAAGCATTTGTCCAATAAAAGTATAACTTTTCTGCATTGAAAAAGTGCATATGCTAAAGTGCCACTGAAGCTGCAATTGAATGGGTTTAAATCAGTTATGCTGCCACATTAGCTCATGGTGATCTAGCCCAGTTGATCTCTTTGGCCAAATATATTGATATAGAAGAGGTTGGTAGGTTGATCTATACACAGTTGTAGCCTATTTGTTCATATTGTCTACATATTATCATTTTAATGGGGGCAGAGCTTCCATTGGAGTCTTAGAGCTGCTACCTATCATAAGCAGAGCAGTGCAGTAAACAAGGTGCACTTTCAGACTTCATGTCTGCAGTGTGTGTGTGTGTGTGTGTGTGTGGCTGGGGTCAGTCAACACTCACTTGAGGCAGTGCAGGGGACCTGGGGGGGACATGCGGGCCACGCTGGCCCCGTTGACGCCGCTGAGCTGCACCTCAGACACGTAGAAGGTGGTGACGGAGGATGACTGGAGCCTGGTCTTCACCACCTCCAGTGGGCACGTCAGGATAGCACCCACTGTGCCCCCACAGCTGCACCACACAGCCGAGAGACAAGGAGAGAGAGAGAGAGAGAGGAGAGAGAGAGAGAGAGAGAGAGAGAGAGAGAGCATGAATTAAGGTGTGGACATGCAATTAAGGCACAATGCCAGTGTTTCCCATACATTGACTAATCTGTGGCAGGGCGCCACAAAATAAAAATCGGCCGCCACAGATTTATATTCTGTTTTATTTAATTTAGGCTAAATTAAATATAAGGTCAAATCCTTGCATTGCCATTGAGCTGCGCTTTTTACGCACGCAGCCTTTCCTTGCCCCACCCGTTCTCTCTCAGAGCCATGCCCCTCCTCTGCATGTGCATTTAACAAAATATTCACTATTGTTGAAGGATTGTTCTTGCCACATAGAAGCATTGCATAGAAGACGTCTGGCTAAATTGCTATTAAATTAGAAATGTCAAACAAATTTCGCCTACGTAGAACTCGATTGCACAGTTTGCGTAGCCTACCGCTTTGTTCTTCTCCATAGTTTGATATACCAAAAATCCGAAGTAGGCCTACTTCCACATCGAACTCCTCAAGTTATTAGGGCCTATCTCTCGTCTCTCTACATGTCGCACAGGTTGATCGCGTTGTCCTCCATTTTTTGGTAAAACACAAGCAGCACAGCAGCTGATTGAAACAGCTGTTCCCGGTGCGTAAAATTGGTGGGAATTTTCTTTTTAGCTTTCGCAATGTTTACTGCACTTCGGAATTCTTTTATATTCTTATATTCTTGTTTGTGAATTTTGTTACATCTATCTTTTTTATTTGCTTATTTCGTTTAAAATTAATAGTGTACATATTAGGTTAAAATTCCCTATTTTAGTTTTCGAAACTTGTGTTGTTTGGTCCAATCGATTTTCGAACGTAAAGTGACAGCCCTAATGAAGAGCGAAAGTGGAAAAAGGGGCAACAAGTTTGCTCAGGTCACAGTGAGTCAGCTATACGTGCTCATACTCACATGCATGCCGCTTTAACTAGGCAAGGGCAGGCGAATGGTAAACCCGCTAACTTCACATTCACTTACACACATTCAATTCTTTACTTGAATTGACAAGTTACAGGATATGCACCATAACAAGATCCAAGTTTATCTTAAAGCAACACCAAAGAACTTTCATTCTGTCGCACACACGCTATTTGTTTATCCAGCACCGGCTTTGCAAATAACGATGTCCACAGACAAGGTAGAATGTTTTGCATGATTTATAAAAGTACGATGTATTGCGACATCAGCAAGTCAAAGTTTCTTATGTCTCATTCCATCGAACTACAGATCCGCTACCAGATCTGGCAAACTTACATAGTGCGGTTATAGCCGATAGAGGGCCGTGAAGCAAATGCAGAATTGCCGTTCACCCTGTTACAAGTTGATGAACCACTGAAACGATTTTGGAAACATTATTTTAAGGTACAAAAAAACTCTTTGGTGTTGCTTTAAAAAAGGTTTCCTTCAGCTGCACACTCACTTGTTCCCCTCCAAATTCACTCACTCTCGCACACACAGACAGGCAGACACGCACCCTCTCACCTTGATGTGATTTATCTAATCTTCCCTAAGGCCAGGGTGGAAGTAGGCTACAACTGCCTGCAACTGTGAAATGCATGACGCCTGCATCTCTTCATCAGGGCTGCAGCTTTGTAAAAAAAGACATTTGGGCGCGTAATGGAACAATACGGTCAATCCCATTACCTACACTGAAGCACCTGCACACTACATGCCTTCACATTCCTTCATTTTAGCAGACAGTTGTATCCAGGTCAACATTATGAAAACGACATAATGAAGCATGTATATGAAGCATGTATATTCAACATTTTCACCAGAGCATGCTGGGCTCTGGCATCACAAGCACACCGCTGAAGCTACGGAGCCACGGCAGTGCTAGCTTTCTGTGGAAAGGCCACACAAACAAACAAAGTCTTTTAGGCCTTAGTTAAGCTCCTGAAGACTACTCATTGTGAATATTATTAAGCCAATAAGACCAAAGCTAATCTAGGGTGAGAGGGGCAGCAGGACTGGTTTTGTGGTTGTGGGTGCAGCACATGCATAGAAGACCAGAAGACCTCTCCTTGGAATCCCATACAGCATTTGGCCCCCTATCTCTCCTCCCGCCTTCTCCTCCTGTTGCTGCTCCTGCTGCTCCTACTCCATAACAGTCTATTTATACGCTGCCTTTCAAAAGGACGACCCACATACTAGCAGGCGTGAACTTTGCCCCAGATAGGGGTGTTCTCGTGGCTGTTGCTACTGACTCTGTTGCTGGAGACCAGCCCACTAGCCGCATGTGCAGGCCTCCACTACGATGCAAAACAAACTCAGGGCTAGTCAGTCAGTTAACCCCAGTGTGTGTGTCCCCTGCAAACACACAGTGGAAACTTTCTCTTTCATGGAAGGAGATCTCATTCACAATAAGTGGATTGTGAAAATAACAATGTAGAATCAATGTTGAGGTCTGTGCCACACACCAGTATGCAGCCTTAACTGGTTTAGTAAAAGGGGAAGTGCTTATGGGGGAAGAGTTATGAAGTCAGTAACACAGAAAATTCAATGGAATGGAGACGGGGGGGGGGGCAACTTTTCCCACTTCCACAAAATGGCGATTCTTAGGCAATCATTACCAGATTTTTCTTTGCTACAGAGAGACACGGCTGTTGTTTGGTTGGAAGAGACTTATCTGACAGTACAGGATTTAAGCTTCCAAACTCTTTTTAACCAGGCCCAACTAGCCTTGTCGACTTTCATCTGCGCAGCCTTGACCACAACACCAGAAATAGATATGTCTACAAGTACTGCCTGCTTACTCGCAAAACAAGTAGGCTATTTTAGATTGGGCTTCAGATCAAATATTTACACAGCCCCTAAATGCCTTAAAGGACAGTGAAATAACACAATCTGACATGTTAGTATCAATACATTACCCATAAAATAAGCATAAAGAATGTTGACCACAAAGGCCTAATTGTATTGCTTTACCATGACAAAAAATATCAGTGATTCAGCTCCTTTGGCATATTATAGGTCTACTACACTGAAGAAAGAGAGGAAGGCAACATAGCTGAAACTGCTTAGATGCTATGTTATATATTTAAATATAGACTACGAAGAAACTGAAAAAGGCTTTAAATAGCAAATACATGTGCTGATCATCACCAAAACCTAATGAATGGGTCCCCTTGACCAATTTATCGTAACAAACATATGGCACCTTTGGACTTTCATAACAGCCTAACACTGCTGTAACAACTTAAGCCTTCGCAACATTCAGCAGGCCAACAAACAAAACATCCAATGCAAAGTACTCAGTGTTAGACCACAACTTGTAGGAGAAAAAACTAAACTCAACATCTCATCTGTTTGGAATTCTGCTCACCAAAAATCTTGGAAAAGGATGGCATCTATTTCAGAATTACGTCTAATACAGACACGTGAATGAGAAAGTCTTTTCAAGGTAAACCTGTAAACCTTTCTATTTATGTGTGTACAGTATTGCAGATTACCTATTTTTCCAATGTCCAACATAAAAAATGAAATAAACTTGCATTCAGATTAGAGTTCATCATGGGCTTCTTACTTAAAAGGTGCAATGTATATTAAATCTGCTGAAAGCTGAAGGTTTCCCCATTGACAACAGTGATGCATCATTCCACCTTGCTTGGGAAGGATGTTGATTTCTAGTCTTATCTGAGAACTTTAAAAGGGACTGGAACAGAACCAACTGTAGCCGCACAATTCATTTTTTTGCAGTCTGGTCATGAAAGTGGTCTTGCAGGGGCAACAGGACTCAGCTTTCCAGCAGAGCCCTCAAATTGCCAAGCACCTTCGCCCAAGCAGAGATTGCTTGGCAGAACATGCTAACTCCAACCACCGAAGTCTGCAGTGCAAAAAGCAAGAACATACCGCCTGTTCCCAAACTATGATAGCAGTGTGCCAATTCATTTAAGGAGCCGATGTGATTCTATTACATGTTTCTATTGTTGTTGTGGTGGTTGATATTAGTATTATTATCAAGACTACAGCTCAAAACTCTCTTCCACAGTGGTGCTTCTGTTGGAATGAATAAGAACTGCTTCACAGTGGATGTGCTTGGTCATGGATCAGGACTGGGATGAATGATGTAGTTGAGGCAGCAGGGCTTCATGACATAGGGCTAAAGAACACCCAACTTCAGTTATGTGTTGTACCGCCTTGATTCGAGAGATGACAGGCTTCCTAATAACACAGCTTATGGTGATGGTGTCACTGTCCACACTCCACAGAAGGGCCTAGACCTGTGCCTTGACTGCAGAAAAGTCTGTGAGTATTAATTTAGCCTTTTCCAAAAGGTTGGAGCACCTTGACCAATTTATCTACAAAAACATTAATTTGTTAAATGTTCAGGTTGCAATCAATTCACCCGTTTTTGGACGGCATCAAGGGGGCTATATCCAACTGGTCCACCAGCCTGCATAAATGACTGCAGGCTCTGTTCATATTCAAAGCTTAAAGTAAAGGGCCAAACGTTTATTTGACGCTATACCTTCCCTCAGTGTGTGTATGGTGAGTCATCTGTATTTTAATCGTACGTGCTTGATTGACTGCCCTTTTGACCTTGAAAGGTAAATACATCTCGTTGCGTTCAATGCTACTTATAAGCTATATATGATTGGTTCGCTTGATTGGAGTTAAATTGTGGTGGATTTTGACGTTATTAAACGTTGACTACATAACACGAATGTATTTCTAGAAGATCTACTTCTACTTACGGCAGTGAACATTATGTGAGCAATCGAACTGACATTTCTTACAGCACGAGAACAGATACGTACACGGTGCTGAAAGGTTTTCAGCTAACATTTAACGTTACATCGTTGGTTTTGTTTTGATCGTAACAAGTCGTGCCTGTGGAACGAAGGCAGTTAAAAGAAACCGCTGGCGTGTCTACCTCTGCACCACACTGTCTTGTTTGACATTAGCTAACGTTAGCTCTAACGTTAAAGCTAACGTTGACATGCTGATGTAACGTTGCTGCAAGGAAATTAGTATAGTGGCATACTTATAACCAATATGATAACATAGACAAACATATTCTTACACACCATCATTGCTACTTGTATACAACAAAATAACGATATTTGACGATAGCCATGAAACTGACGTTATGATTGCTCTTGACGAGGACGCGAGTGACTCGCTCCATTATGCACTGACACACCGCAACGAACACCGAAGGCTAGGCCGCAGCTTCGAGGGATAACATAATCTTATTTAGAGTAGCGTTAGATTGGAAGACAGAAAACGCCATAATATAATATAATAGTCAGATCGTTTGCTTGACAAGCGGGCTCTGTGTGCTAAATTGTGCTATTTTGATGTGTGACGTAGTGACTTCCTTCAAGTGACATAACAACAACGTTAACGTTAATGTAGCTACTCACCCTCCAGCAAAGAGATGAACCAGGGTGTCCCTTTGACTCATTCTTTCTCATATCCTAGCCCGCTGTTAGGAGGCACTGCAATGGGCTAACGCGCCGACCAGCACGTCGACCACGTTCCGATTCGTCGATGCACTTCGCTGCAACACTGTGAACGGCGTCTTCCAACAGCCCTATTCAATAACAAACACCCTGGCTAGCTAGCTAATGCGCAGAAGTGGCTAACTTGCTGCGCGCTGGCTAACTGTTAGCTAGCTAGCCGGTTATCAAATCGCTAACGGTGACCAGACTGACGACTTTACTGCTATATGCTGTCCTCTTCAGTCCCGAGTTACGTTGAAGACGATAAAGGCTGCAAAGACAACAATAGCCTTGTCGATCCCAATGTCAAATAGACTCTGTCAGCTCAGATCGCAATCCAACTCTTGTTGGCTCCGTTGTGTCCGCTCGGTCCGCAGGCTGCAGCTGTGCAAAATGAAGCAGAGAGTGAAGTCCGTATTTACAGTCGAATCACAAGCCAGAAAACAGAGGCTGTGATTGGACGATGGTACCAGTACGTCACGTAGTCCCCACCCGATCATGCTCTCTTCACATGATCACACATAGATGTGAAAGAAGAAGAATGTCAACACACTTGTACGTTTGACAAATAATTATTACCAGCTTACATCTAACGTTTGTTGCCAAATGATTAACTGTATTTTTATTGAAGTAGTGATTTTAGAAATAAACCATCTTAGGAAATTATTTTGAAGTCAATAGCCTGCCCTTCAGAATGTCATTCAGGCTCACAGTAAACCCCTTTCAATATTTGCGACTACACTGGAGCCCCAGAACATAGAACATATCTACTCAACCTAACATCAACCAGTATTACGCCTACTCCTTATTGAATACACCTATTTTGTAGGATTGGTTTTGCATTCATTTGTATGCATAAAATTAGGTCATCTGGGCCTGACCTAAAACTAACTGCAAAACTGTAGCCTAGGCTAATTAGTATGGAGCCCAGGAGGTGTCATTGCAAGATATTTTTTGTGTATCTAGATTGTGTGCAAAATTTAGTTTATTGTGTGCTCATTTTACTAAATCATGTGCACGTTTTACTAAATAGTGCACTCATTTTACTAAATTGTGCTATCAATTTAAATCATGCACACATTTTACTTAATTGTGTGCACGTTTTACAACAATTAAAATGAGCGCACAATTCAGTAAAATGAGCGCACAATTTAGTAAAACGTGCACACTATTTACTAAATCATGTGCACGTTTTACTAAATCGTGCGCACTATTTACTAAATTGTGCTCTCATTTTAAACCTCAGTAAAATGAGGGCACATTTAGTAAAACGCAATTTAGTAAAATGAGCGCACGTTTTCTGGATATAGGGAGACCAGGTAGTTGTAACACGGGGAGAGTTGAAACACATTTCCACAAAACAGGAATAAGATATTAGAGATATGATCACCTCAGCACTTGCACAATTTCACCACAATCCCACATGGTGATTGTTAAGCCTAAAATGTCACCCGTTCTAATTTTACATATGAAAACCTGATTTTGACATAAGAAAGTAAAATTTTTCACCAAGGCTATATTTACAATTGAAGATACAACCACAGGCCTCATATTAAACTTACCCCACATGCATTCACATTAGCACAATTGCTAGATTTTAGAAATGTTACAGAATGCTTCAGTATTGGGGGGGGGTAGACCTGTCCTACACCTCACTTGGAAACTGCATCCTCTCCTTTCGACGAATAATTTATGTGTAATTTTTAATCATCATTTAATGTATTTTTTTCTGCCACTGTTTTTGTCAGTTGTAGCTTATCAACACTGGCACATCTGTAGTACACGTTTTGTGCAACATTTTATACTATCGAGTCAATTTTACACAGAGAAAGACACACATACTCACAAACACACCCATACATACTGTACATGACTCACAATGGATCACCTTGTATTTTACATGAAATTACAAGGTCTGTGATTTTCTTGCAAAAATTTGAGTTGGTTCTATCTGAAGTACACAAACGTGGGTATTTTGAAAAAAGGTTATTGTAGCTAAAAAAAAATTAGCGAGTTACAGGTGCTGGAAAAAAATGTTACAACCATACCCGGTCTCCACCAACCAAAAAATATCTTGCAATGACCCCTCTAGGGTTCCGCAATTTAGGCCTTACCTGCGCCTAAATTAGGCCTGACTCTTCACCCTTGAAGAATATAAATCAATATTTTCAGGTGAATCATGTGTCTTGTTTCCTCTTTGATACATTACAATCACAGGAAATCAAGGATGGAACCTGACCATAATGATCTGAGATGTGTCATATGCCTGTTGTGCTTGTTTTTGTAGCCAACTCCTCTCTGAGCAAAATGTTCATGAATCCAGGTGAGCATTTAGAAAGTCAAGTTGTTTGACAAACCTGACCATTTAACAAAATTGTATAGGCCTACCCATAAGGCATCATAATGATGCTGATGTTGCATATAATGTTGGTTGAACTTGCATGTCCTCAATGATATATCAGTGCAATTCAGTCAAAAGGTATTTCAAAGGCATTCCAATAAGACACAGACGTTGTTCAATAAATGCTTTTGCTACTATTTCTGCAAACCAATGAAACTGTGAGAGTCCTTATGTGAGAGGCCAAATCAGCTGACTAGGGTTCCACTCTCCCTTATGAGAAAATCTGGTTTGCTAACTCAATTGCAGAATAAAATGCATGCGCCTTTTGGTTTCACAATTAGAGCACCAATTTTACAAGTTGAGATCATGTGCGTGGTGGGCTAATCCAATCTGGGACCTTCCTTGCCATCAGGGCACGTGGGAAGTTGTAGAGGCATGACCTACCAACCCTCACGATCCTCTGTCTCTTCATTAGGCTCATGTGAGCTATTGTAGTGGCTGACAAATCCATCTCTGTCCTGAGTCAATGATGGAAAATAGAAATGTGATGAATTGAAAGTAGAACAGGTCAAAAAGCGGGTCCCTTTGTGTATAGCCTGTAGTCTGCCTGTGTCTGAGCAGCCTGAACAAGTCTTGAGTGATAAGGTGTGACATTCAAGCATGTTCTTTCAGTTTATCTTTAGTCACACTCATAGAACATTGCTGTGAATTACTGCATGGGCAAATAGATAGTGCCATTTATGATTGACGTCATTTAGGAATGAACTTGAATTTAAATACCTAAATACACACACACACACACACACAAATGGAAATTGGAAATGTTATGTGTAAACACATGGCGTCATGGACGGCAGAAACTTCTAGTCACCCCTCTGACATTCCATTGTTGATGAGCTTAACATGGGAAAAGATGTCTGTCCTGCCACTGTGCTTTTTGTCTGGTGCAGCACAGGGGAGTGCGGGTGCTGCTGGGTGAGTCGTCTGAGTGGAGTGAGCTTCGAGTAAACAGCAGGGAGGAGGTGAATCCACCACAACAGTGTAGAGGTGAGCTGCGGCCATTGCCATCATCCTGCCATGGCCTCTCCAGCCTGATATAAAGTAGTGGAGCAGGCTTATTGATGGTGGACTGGATCAATTTGGAAATAGGAAATCTGAGTCAAATAAATATTAAAGTAAAGTAATAAAGTATTCAGTCAAATAAATAACATATTGCTAGAGGTCAAGTGAGCTTGTAACTCCTCTGATAAAGCAAGTACAAGTAAGTTTTCAGCTTGTACTATAAGTCACCTTGGACAAAAATAGCTTAACTAAATTGATAAATGGCATGCAGTGCAAGTGAAAATCTGCCAAGGTCACCTCAGAGAACATCACATTCGAAAATGCACTGATTGTCTGTTACATAAGATTTGGTAATCGGTTGTGTGTTTGAGACAGTAAATGAGTAAAATAAATGAACGATCTTGCTCGCTTGGACAACTCGGTTTATTTAGAGCGACCTGGTAGTCTCACGCCAGGGCCAAAACCAAGTCACGAGAAAGCGGCATTGGAATTATGGTGAGATTAGAGGCGTGCTGGGCAGCATTATGCCTTACATAACCAAACTGTCCGCAGCGCAGCTAGCCAGTGTGGTCCACTTCCGAACAGGAGGACTTGTGTATGGGTATGTGCAAAGGAAAAGGACTTTTCATGGCATTGATGCAAAATTGATCAATTAAGTCTTTATTTTGAAAGTAGTGACAAAGACATGAAAACAAATGAATAATCAATGGCATCAGATCAATGACGGTGAAAAGTGCCCATGTGGACATGGTGGAGAAACAGTAACAATGTCTTGGGTTTAATTCCCACACCCACCATTCCGAGTTCATGACACTTTGAACATCACAGTGAACACAAAGCAGTTTAGTATTTTTATTAGCTGCATTTAATGGTGTGATCTGGTCAAATTTCAATTGGTGATAGTCCTAGTTGTTAAGTTGTGATACAATGTGTCAATACTGTATTTATTTTCCCAGGTCCAACTTAGCCAAGTGTGGCTTGTTTTTTTTTTTTCCACAGACAGTAAAATGTCTTGGTCTTTGTAAAGCGTCTTTGAGTGTCTTGAAAAGTGCTATACAAGTTAAATGTATTGTTATTATTATTATTATTATTAAAAAATATTTTGGTTTCCGGCATTCAGAGTATCCAAGTCTACTCACCTACCTCAACCTAATAAAATCCTATTTTTCACAGAGGCCTGGATATTACCCTTGATTATATAATCTGGCTGCACAGCTATACTAATTACTCTGTTAGAATCGAGCGACTTTTTTAAACCTTCACTAAAACAGGTGATGGAGGTTCATAGGTTATGAAAACAAGCTTGCTACGCTCGTAAACTCTAGTAAACTCCCAAAGAGCTCTTGGGCCCTGAAACGACATACTCATTAGAATAATAATAATGATGATAAAAGATTTCAACTGACAATTTGAATACCTGTAACGTTTGTCAGTGACCTTTATTCTAGTACATTTTTATAAAAAAAAGTCTTTTAACCAAGTTTCCCTAGTTCGAAGTTTCTCAAATCTGTTTCCTAAATGTTCTGGTTTTGAATGATTACATTTTAGACATTTTATATACTGTCTCAGATATCATGCAATGTCACATACTGTATACCACCCCTTTTCACAAGGGACATATAAGAGTATTTTGTTTCCTTTCATTTATCATTTGGCCTTCAAGACAAGCTGTTGTCTGCAGCTCAGGAACCATGTATCTATGGCCTATGGAAAAGTACTGACAAATAGATAAACGTTTCTCAAGCACATATCAGTCAGCGGGAGCCTGCTTGCACATTAACCCAACCTATTTGTGGTTTGTTGTATCAAGCTGGAGGACAAATACACACACTAAGTGTAAACAGCCAAACCAAACTAAATCCCCAAAAAATCAATCTCAGGTCTTTTTATAGTCCCCCATGCCATGTGCCAGAGCAAGTCTGGGATCTATTCATTCCTCATTTTTGAGCTTGAAGGACACACATTTTATTTCCATTAAATGTATTATTGTCTATGACCACACACATTCCTTTTCCTATTGACTGCATGTCCTAATCAAGCTCATTTCACGGATGCTCATGGAATGTACGTTATTTCCGAAAAAATCCCATTCCTATATATTTCAGATATGAACAACAGAAAACACATAATTTCACTGCATGGTGACAACTCTCTGCAGTGACACAGACTTTTTCAGGGAAAACTATGGTGCATAAGGCTCCATGTAGTCTGAATTAACAGTTTTTTACTGCAGATTTGACACTGTTGATTACACTGTACAACAAACAGAGGCAGCTGACAAAAGTGGAATATTAGCAAGTAAAGAC
This sequence comes from Alosa alosa, assembly GCF_017589495.1. NCBI lineage: Eukaryota > Metazoa > Chordata > Actinopteri > Clupeiformes > Clupeidae > Alosa > Alosa alosa. Next base: position 27,350,041 of record NC_063189.1, on the reverse strand, counting down.
ATAAACATCACTGTTGAGAAAGTTAAAAATCAGTTTTCACAAGTTAATATCCATAAATCTCAGGGTCCAGATGGAATCAGCTCCTTTTCAAAGACTGTTCCAGCATTCAGTTGGCAGGTACTGACCCTGCCCAATGGAAACAGGCCCGAATTGTGCCAGTGCCTAAACACAGTAGGCCTAAAGAAATTAATGATCTGCTACTTGTTGCTCTGAAGCGTTTAGAAAAGATTTTAAAACACCATGCTGAAGTATCACCATCTCTAGATCTGTATCAGTTTGCATACCAATCAGACAGGGGGAGGGGAGTAGAAGTTGCACTGCAGTAACAGTATATATGAGCAACTAACAGTATATATGAGCACCTAGAAGAATCTCACAGTTTTGTGAAGATAGTTTTCATAGAGTTCAGCAGTGCATTCAACACTATACAACCCCACATGTTGGGAGGCAAACTATTCAATCTTGGCGGTAAAGGATAATTCGGGTAGCACTTTGAGTCCCTTTTCTGGTTTGCCGTACAAGGAAGCTGTACGGAACTCGGTGTCTAGCGCATAGACAGCTAAAACGCTCACGCTAGCTTTCTGAGAGACAGAGAACCGAGCGAAAAGACTACAACCAAATGTAAACAGCCCCCCTTTCCGTTTCCGGTAACGCAGTAATATCAACGAGCAATGAGTCTTCCAACAGAAATCAATGGGATTTTACAAAATGCCAAATAAAACACGACAGAAACTGTAATTCGCTACGCTACTTGTTTTGGAACATCACTAACCACTCGGTTTGTGCATGCCTGTAGCCAGCTACTCTGAGGTGATTCTAAACTAGTCAAAAAGTTGAGACAGGACCCATTGCCAACATTTCAGTGTCCACCACTCTAGTTCATCCAGAACAAACCAGAAAAGGGACTCAAAGTGCTAAATACCAGAATTATCCTTTAACTCAAGGCTTATTCTATGGATAAACCACTAATCTGACACGGTCAGATTTAATTCAGTTACCTCTTCTCCTATGACCAACACAGGGGCCCCACAGGGCTGTGTGCTGTCTCCCATACTGTATACACTCTACACCAATCAGTGAAGAGCCCTTGCCCCCAAACACACCAATTTTAAGTATGCGGATGACACTGCCCTTGTGTGGCACCTAAAACCCGGAAATACTTCATTGGCTGGCTTTGAGGAAGAAGTAGGAAGCTTTATTAAATGGCGTGTGGACAACTTTCTGGCTGTGAATGCCAGTAAAGCAAAACGAATAATTATTGATTTTAGATATCACATGGGAGAGATACCACATATCATTGTCAACAATACACCTATAGAGAGAAAAAAAGGTGCAACAACGGATGTTTTCCTGAGGAAATGAAATAGTTTTAAGGTTGAACGTTATATCCTTTTTTATATCCATTGACCGTTATATATGTTTTATAAAGCCGTCCTTCAGGAGCATCTTGTCTTTTGGTTTGATTTGTGTTTTTGGTAACATCAGCAGATCAAGACAAGCTACAACACATGATCAAAATGGCTAGTAGGGTCATTGGGTGTTATCAGATGTTGACTACTCAGTTGTGTAAAGATCTAATATTGATCAAAGCTGAGCGCATCCTCAAGAGACCACTACACAAAACATTTCAAGTGAGTTAGCAGGGCAATGGAAGGATGAAAGATAGATAAGAAAAATAAAAAACACTAGGTTCAGCAAATCATTTGTCCCCTCTGTGATCAGGCTCTTCAATGAAAGAACAAAGGACTGGTGCTCCTTTTAACTTATTGAATTGCACTGGATGAATTTTAGGTTAATGTATTATCTGTGGAGAATGTGTGCAGTGTGTGTGTGTGTGTGTGTGTGTGTGGAAGAATGTGTGTGGAAGAATGCTGTTGTGACTTCAAAATTGACATTGAAACCTGAGTGTGAAAATGAGCGCTGTCACTGGATTTGTCATTCAGGACTGGAGGAGATGGCTTCACCGCAGATCTAATCTACATCCCATGATGTACCCACTGCCGGCCGGAGGACTCTGGCTTCCAGTGTCCCATGACTCTGCACGCTGGACATGGTGTGTGTGTGTGTGTGTGTGTGTGTGTGTGTTTGTTTGTTTGTTTGTGTGTGTGTGTACTGGGTGGGGCAATGTGCCGGCCTGTTAATTAAGGGCACGTTTTAGAGTGAGTTCATATGACTCACACACACACTTGCACACACACACACACCCTTCTCCTCCAGCTCCTTCTCCATGCTGTTCCCTCATGTGCTCTGATCAGAGACGTTACTCTGAGTTCATATGACAGTGGTGCGTCCGGCCATTAAAGCAACCGATCGGCAGCCAGGGCTCGTAACCTTTAGACAGTGTCCTCATTCACCTGGAATAAGCCCCTGTGTAGATAGATAGATAGATAGATAGATAGATAGATAGATAGATAGATAGTTTATTGATTCCCAATGGAAAATTCAAGGTCCCAGTGGCTTTAAGACATCACACGCAAAATAAACTACAACATACACAGAATGATAAAATAACAAATGTACATGACTCATATGGACAGTAAAAGATATTAAATCAAAGATCCACATGAATTTACTAAGGGATGTATAAGCGTGAGTCACTTGTAGTGACATGGCAGGGACTAACCCTGTGATTCAGTATTTTTTATATAATGTTCATAAATATACAATGTTCATAAATATGCATGGTCCCTATCAAATAAACCAATAAGATAAAATAAAAAAAATTGCAGTGGTAAGGTGCTCTATGAAGTGTGTGTCATATAGTGCAAGTCCAACAGACAATTTGTAATTTGCCACTGGGTAGGATAGCTATGCTACTCACTCGGTCCATCCATCAGAATGGCCTCAGCCTCAGGTCACATACCATCAGCAGCTGGTTCTGGTTCTGAGTCCGGGGAGTATCCATTCCAGGTACAGTTGCTCTCTGGAATATGGTTACCTTAAAAAACAAAAACAAAAAAAAAAACATTTAAAACCTATATTTGAATGGCATGCTTAAGGTCAGTGCCCCACCCCTATCTATCTGTCTATCTATCTATTTATACTGCAACAGACGCTCAGCTAAGCGTTCACCTGCGACACACACACACACACACACACACACACACACACACACACACACACACACACACACGCACGTGTCCATCCAGAGTTTGTGCATGCAGACAGTGCATGATATGGAGGTCAGAGGAAGCCAGGTACGTTTCAAATGGCACACCAGGGACTTTGACCAGTAAGGGTCAAGTCCAACTAAGCAACAGATTGTGAGTTAGTGACTGAGAGAGTACAGAGTATTACACTTACAATCATGGCATAGTGATGTGTGTGTGTGTGTGTGTGTGTGTGTGTGTGTGTGTGTGTGTGTGTGTGTGTGTGTGTGTGTGTGTTTGTGTGTGTTTGCCTCCATAGAAACAGTGTTTGAGTGTGAGTTGCTAATGTTAGAATTTGTGTGAAATTTGCGTGTTTTTGAATGCATTGCAAGTTTTTGAATGCATTCATGTTTTGCTGTATTTGTAGACAGTGACAAAATTTCAGGTTTCCAACAAGCACTGGGGTTTTCAGTATTTTGTGGATGACTTTTAAGATTAAGGTGAAGATTAAGGTGTACTTTTTATATAGTAAGTATATTTACTCTTTTGATCCCTTGAGGGAAATTTCGTCTCTGCATTTATCCCAATCCGTGAATTAGTGAAACACACTCAGCACACAGTAAACACACAGTGAGGTGAAGCATACACTAATCCCGGCGCAGTGAGCTGCTTGCTACAACAGCAGCGCTCGGGGAGCAGTGAGGGGTTAGGTGCCTTGCTCAAGGGCACTTCAGCCGTTCCTACTGGTCGGGGTTCGAACCGGCAACCCTCCGGTTACAAGTTCGAAGTATAGGCCACGGCTGCCCTTTTTGTTGTCTTGGGCTCCAGCCACCGCATCACACCGCATCACATAGACGCATAACATAAATAAAAATATGTGTACTTCACTCCAAGACATTGCATCACACATTGATCCATTATATAAGTAAGTGTAACATTGAAAAACATCACACTTCCATGTGATAATACAATTTCCCAATAACAGAGGATGTACACATGGGAGAGATACATGAAGGTGGAAAATGACCATGCCAAGTGCTGTTTCATTGAGCACTATTTATTTCTTTGTGGTTGTTTAGACCTTGTGGCCTCATACTTTTTAGACCCAAATGTAGGTCTAATGACAGTAATGCAATGGAGTTTTGGGATTGGTATTGATCTAACAGGGGCCATAGCAAATCTTTATTAGTTATTCATTTAAAAAACACATCAATGAAATTATTGTTTCACCAGTATAAATGTGTGCAAATCAATAGTTAATTACATTTAGTTATTTGGTCTGGATTTCATCAATACCTCTCTAATGCGTTTCATGATTCATTGTAGTTTTACTAAGGTCGCTTTAATTTGGTAAACATTGTGTGTCTACCCTGGGTAGAGTTGGCTCTCCCAAGTGACTATTTAGTGTTACTGCATCTACTGTTGTCTGCTCTGTGGTGCACATATTTTGTATGTAAAAATGTACCTGTGTAATTTTTGTATATCCAAAACAATATGAAATTATATTGGGAATAAGGGAATCATTTCGATTCCCTTTCCATGTTAAGAGATAGTGGCAATAGATGTCTGTGAAGAACATGTGTTTGCATGCTCTGGTGTGCTAAAGGCTGTCCTCCAGGTGGCAGCAAGGGTCTTATTTAATAGCTTTGATTTGTTTGTTTTTTGTGTTTTTTTTTTTTGGCCTTTTATGCCTTTAATTTACAGGACAGTAGAGAATGACAGGAAGCAAGTGGGAGAGAGAGTCAGGGTGGGATCCGGAGAGGACCACAGGGTGGGAATCGAACCTGGGTCGCCGGCGTACGGTGCAGGTGCCCCAGCCAGCTGCGCCACGGCTGGGGCCTTTTTTTTTTTTTTGTTGATTTGGGTTTTACATCAGAATATTAGCAGAGGTTTGAAATCAAATTTAGATTTTAATCATGACTATCACTTTCTGAATTCCTCGACACAAGCCTAAACACATTTTGACTTTGGTCACACTTGAAGCTTGCCTGGGTGAACCCATACAGTGCATACGGAAAGGATTCACAGCGCTTCACTTTTTCTACATTTTGTTATGTTACACCCTTATTCCAAAATAGATTAAACTTATTTTTCCCACAGAATTCTACACATAATAGGCCAAGTTAAAAGAAAGTTTATTTGAGATTTTTGCAAATTTATTGAAAAAATGAAAAAACGTGTTGAAAAAGTGTGTTGAAAGGCACACACCTGTCTATATAAGGTCCCACAGTTAACAATGCATGTCAGACCACAAAACAAGCATGAAGTTGAAGGAATTGTCTGTAGACCTCCGAGACAGGATTGTCGACCATCACTGCAGCACTCCACCAATCAGGCCTGTATGGTAGAGTGGCCAGACTGAAGCCACTACTTAGTAAAAGGCACATGGCAGACCTGGAGTTTGCCAAAAGGGACCTGAAAGACTCTCAGACCATGAGAAACAAAATTCTCTGGTCTGATGAGACAAAGATTGAACTCTTTGGCGTGAAGGCCAAGTGTTTGGAGGACACCAGGCACCGCTCATCACCTGGCCAATACCATCCCTACAGTGAAGCGTGGTGGCAGCATCATGCTGTAGGGATGTTTTTCAGCGGCAAGAATTGGGAGACTAGTCAGGATTGAGGGAAAAAAAAATTGTAAAATTTGAATTGAATTTCAATTGAGGTCAAAAACAGGATGTAGAATTAAAAATTTAATTAAAGGAAGTAGAATTGAAATTCGAAGAAATTCATATACATAGTTTAAGGGTAGTGTTTAACAATAAAGCTTCAAAGTGTATGTCAGATATGTTTGCATCAGACACAGAACATATAACTTAAAACAGTAACTAATTAATTACATTTCCAAAGTAACCTTCCCAAAACTGAATGTGTGTGAGATTCAACACATTCTCTTTGTTCACTTTGGCACTCTTGTGCCATGAATTTAATTCCACTTCCAATTCAACTTCCTGTGGGGCAGAGCCAATTCAATTCAAATTCCAATTCATGAATTGAATGGAAGTCAAATTCTGAATTTTGCACAAGCCTGCTCCAGAGCGCTCTTGACATCAGACTGGGGCAACGGTTCATCTTTCAACAGGACAATGACCCTAAGCACACAGCCAAGATATCAAAGGAGTGGCTTCAGCACAACTCTATGAATGTCCTAGTGGCCCAGCCAGAGCCCAGACTTGAATCCCATTGAACATCTCTGTAGGGATCTGAAAATGGCTGTGCACCGACGCTTCCCATCCAACCTGATGAAGCTCGAGAGGTTCTGTAAAGAAGAATGGGCGAAACTGGCCAAAGGTGTGCCAAGCTTGTGGCTTCATATCCAAAAGACTTGAGGCTGTAATTGCTGCCAAAGGTGCAAAGGCTGTGAATACTTATGTACATGTTATATTTTCATTCTTTATTTCTAATAAATTTGCAAACATTTAAAAAAAAACTTTTTTCATGTTGTCATTTTGGGTTATTGTGTGTAGCAAAATGAATTGAATTCATTTTGGAATAAGGTTGTTAACATAACGAAATGTGGATAAAGTGAAGCGCTGTGAATACTTTCCATGCACTGTAGATTTTAGTAAGCTAGATACCGCATTGGGCTCCAGAACTTACGTAAATAGAACCGTCATATTGGTGGGGACTACACTGGAGGCCAATGGAGAAACATGTGACTCTGACTGGAAATCAGACAGATGTCTTTGATTGTCAGTGTTTTACGGTATCTGGCTATCATGTTACAACGTTTTACAACTTCCACAGGCATAAACAGCAGTGAATTAAACTTAAATACATTAAAGACTTACAAAATCATTTCAGAAGTGCCACAAACATATTTTTTGGTAAACAAAGGTTTGAAATTCAGTCGTTTACTCAATTCCAAAGAAAATACATATTCCTGTTTTGTTTTGGTGATTCTGAAACAGACGTCCTTTACAGACCAACCTGCAGAGTAAATTCAAATTTGCAAACAGGTTTATCCGAGTTCACCCTGGCTAGCATCATAGCTGAATTCCTCAACAGCTCTCAACAAAAATCTGTTTCACAAGGATGACAGTATATCTGACTATGTTGAACATGTTTTTAAGCTAGAACAGTGGTGTAAGACCAGCTCACTTTTACTCAATGCAGATAAAACAAAGGAGCTAATTCTTAATCAAACAGGTGCTCCAACACCACTGATATTAACTAATCAAACTGTTGAAATTGTTAACTGTTTTAAATATTTGGGAACATACATTGATGATAAGCTGAACTGTACTGAAAATGCTGATGCTATATGTAAAAAGGCCAGCCAAAGACTGTTTTTAATTAGGACATTGAAGGGATTTAAAAAATATATACAAAAACTCTTTTATTCCAAATGCAATTTCCATGGTCAACACACAATGGAAAAGCTAGGCAGAAGGGAGTTGTAGCCAAGAGCACTACAAATGGGCTGGAACTGGTGCTTTCTGCCTTGTATCTGATGTGTATGCATGTGTGTGTGGGCCTTGTATCTGATGTGTATGCATGTGTGTGTGGGCTCTTGAATTTCCCCTGGGGATCAATAAAGGATCTATCTATCTATCTATCCATCTAGAGGGAGGGGATACGTGTGATGTGTGTTAATCCTGTGGATTATGTCTGTGTGTAATGGAATGAATGTGTCTACTCTATGTTTCCTATATGTTTTATACTATTACTATCAGTGAGACCAAAGACAATTTTAATGCAGGCATGAGAATAAAGTATATTTATTCTATTCTATTCTATTCTATTCTATTCTATTCTATTCTATTCTATCTTTGACATGTTACTTAATTTCTCACTGAAATGAATGAATGGATATTACCAATAAATTATATCAGATTGTGATTATCCCATTTAACTTAGCTGTGTATATACGTATAACATTATTTGACAATGAATCTACATGTGAAGACATTGCTTTTGTACAGCTCTGCAGATAATTACAGTAACATAGAGAATGACATGAGCAAGTGACCAGGAAGTTGTCACATGCTACTTAATGAATTAAACGGTTTAGGAGGAGGAAATTAGGTAATTCAACGTTTGCACGGCAAAGTCATACAGTCAACATACAGATTAAATAACGGATCAAATAAAAACATTACAACATGTGAGTGCTTTATAGTATAGAAGCAAAAAAACACGCTTTATATGAAATGAAAGAACTCTGTTTTGTAGATGGCAGTAAAAGGAAGTGACACTTTTTGAGAGAGGTTTTCATCTTTTGTCTTTACCAGGTTTGAGTCTTTCCTATCTGACAGACGTGCAAGCCCTTACTTGCTGTGAGCCTTACAAATACTCATTGATTCTGATGTTTGCGTTCAGAAACAAATGACTGGAGTATGACATGTCTAAGAAAAATGGCCTGGCAGCTGGTATTTAACTTAATCCATCCGGTACAGGCAATATGTTCTGTACTCTAAAGTTCAAAGTGGAAGTTTCTGGATATAATTGAACCCCTTTTGCAAGAAATCTGATTGTGATTGTGTTCAAGTTCAAGTTCAAGTAATTTATTGTCATGTACTCATAAAAACACAAAAAGAAATTCAATTCTTGTGCTCTCAGTTCACCCCACCAAAGCTCAGACCAAACCTATGCCCTTGGTTTGCAGACTGTCTATGTAGGACACGTCACATGCCTGTGTGTGTGTGTGTGTGTGTGTGTGTGTGTGTGTGTGTGTTGTGTGTGTGTCTGTGTGTGTGTATGTGTTTTTGACAATTAACATGCTAATTGACTCAAATATTGACTCTGAAAACTATTAGCATGTCAGCAAATACAACATGTAATTTATAGCTTTTAGAAAGCTCTCCAGAAAGATCAGGGCAGTGAGCTTTCATCTTTCAACATGAAATACTGCAATCATGGCTGTGAGGGAAATGTTCATTGCTGCCCATTGATTATATTCAGGGAGGTCATTATGTAAGAACTTATTTCACCACAGCTCTTCAGAAAAGCCTAATGTAGTGAGCAGTCTGGACTACAGATATAGCAGGATATCCATCTAGACCTTTCATGAAGCTCAATGGATAGAGCACAATGCAAAACAAAACTCCAAAGGGAATACGGATGCTGTACATCTGCATGATACAGTAAATCACTGCGACCGACCGAATGAATGAATGAGCAAACAAACGCAAATGAATGCAATCCAATTGGTAATCAGTGCCTAAAGAAAAGAACATTGTGTGCCTGAAGTTAGAGATCTTCAACGCCATAAAATGTATCATAATTCTTTTTCAAATCTTAAACAGCCTGACCCATGCCTGAATTCCTGCACAGTGCCTGAGAACTTTTCTAGCCCTTTTAAATAACAGGCACACCAATAAATCTGTCACTATTGGGGCAGCCGTGGCCTACTGGTTAGCAACCGTAACCGACTTGTAACCGGAGGGTTGCCGGTTCGAACCCCGACCAGTAGAAAGCAGCTGAAGTGCCCTTAAGCAAGGCACCTAACCCCTCACTGCTCCCCGAGCGCCGCTGTTGTAGCAGGCAGCTCACTGTGCCGGGATTAGTGTGTGCTTCACCTCACTGTGTGTTTCACTAATTCACGGATTGGGATAAATGCAGAGACCAAATTTCCCTCACGGGATCAAAAGAGTATATATACTTATACTTAAACTATTGGTGACTGGTAACTCTTTTGAATGGGACAATAAAAGGAGGGGGTCACGTAATATTTTATGAAATTATTAACAGTCATTCACCCTAGATCTTTGACCTAGATGTGCTGTCTATGTCACAGTTTGAGCTGAAACAGAAAGAGAGCGAGAGCGAAAGTCAGACAGGTGGGACACAATAAGACATGATGTGCCATAATCCCATAATCGACCACTAGGTGGAGACATAAGACCGTTAGCAAACTTGTCTCCTCTGCTTGTGGAGACAGGATGATTTGAGTCAGGTTACTTTCAGTTGTGTTGGGCAGACGATCTCACTGTTCTCTATCAGATTAGGGGGGTGTTGATTGGACAATAAGTTCTCAGTGGCCACCACAGAGCAGGGTGCTGAAGAGTGACTGCCTAGCTCCAGATAAGATAAGCACTTATTGGAGTATGAGTCAAGGAGGTACCGACAGACAGTAGCTTCACAGATCTGGGCCACATTCAGGCCAGATCTGGGCCACATTCAGGCCAGATCTAGGCCAGATGTCTTCTGGCATCAGCTGCTGTCCAGACATATGTACATCTTGACTTGTGCTGGGTGTGGGTTTATGGAGACATCTCTATCATTGATTTCTTGCAGCTGTGAAGAGCAACATTCTCTCTCTCCCTCCCTCCCTCCCTCTCTCTCTTCCTCACCATCCTCTCTCTCTTTCTGTTTCACCTTCTCTCTCTTTCTCTTCCTCTGTTGCCGCAGACAGACGGGGGAAACTGTTGAAATCTTTGCTGCTCAGCTGAAATAGTCTGCCATGTACTCCACAATTTGTGACATCCCCATGCCTTTGTTTCTGTGAACATTTGGAACATGTTGTGTGTGTATTTGTATGTGTGCGTGTGTGTGTGTGTGTGTGTGTGTGTGTCTGTGTGTGTGTATGTGTGATGTGTGTCTGTGTGTGTGTGTGTGTGGGGGTGGGTGTGTGAGAGTGTGTGTGTGTGTCTGTGTGTGTCTGTGTCTGTGTGTCTGCGACCACAAGCTGATTGATCTTCAAAGACTTGTGTGGTGTGTGTGTGAGAGTGTGCATGTGTGTGTGTGTGTGTGTGTGTGTGTGTGTGTGTGTGTGTGTGTGTGTGTGTGTGTGTGTGTGTGTGTGTGTGTGTGTGTGTGTGTGTGTGTGTGTATGTGTGTGTGTATGTATGTGAGGTGACTGCAGATGGATTCAAGCACCCTTCTGTCTCCCTCATAGTCCTCGCCCCCTCTCTCTCAATGTTGTCCTCACTCTCACTCATGCTTTCTTTCTTCCCTCGTTACCTCTACCCCCCCTTCCGCTTTCAACTCTCATTCTCCCCCTCTCTCCATCTCACCTAAAGCTCTCTCTCTTTCCATCTCTCATCCCCCTCTCTTTCTCCTCTTTCATGCCCATTTTTTCTCCGTGTCTCTCCAAATTCTCTTTTGCCATCCCGTTTTCTCTCTCTCCTTATTGCTCTGTCTCTCTATTTTTCACTCTATCTCTCTCTCTCCGTCCCTCTGTCTTCTAGTCTTTCCCTCTATTTCTCCTCCGCTCTCTCTCTCTCTCTTTCTCTCTCCTTCTGTCTGCTAGTCTCGCCCTCTCTTTTTCTTCTCTGTAAAATGGGTCAGACTGTGTTCTCAGATCTCCTTGTCTCAAGGGGGGAGCCCCCTCCCTTGCTCCCTCGCTCTCTTTCTCCCTCCCTCCTCCTCTTCGTCTCTCCCCATCTCCCTCACTCTCTCCGTCTCTCCCTCTCTCAGTGGTATGCGCTGCTCTGCAGCTTGGTAACAAAAAGAGGGAGGCCTTTTTTTGTCTGGAAGAAGGAGAGGTGATGTAGCCAAGACAGACTAGCGTGTTCCCACCTTCTCTCTCACACACACACACACACACACACACACACACACACGCACACACACACACACACACAGACACACACACACACACACACACACACACACACACACTCCTCTCACTATCTCTTTTTTCAGCTCCTCTGTCTCTCCCCCCACACATTTTTTACTCATCCCCACCATTGGTTCTCTCCCTCTCTCTTTCTCTCTTTCTCTCTCTCTCTCTCTCTCTCTCTCTCTCTCCTCTGTTCCTCTGCTCAGATCCTCAAAACTTAGCAGATCATATTTTCAGAGGTTAGTGTTTCTAAACCCGCTACGTTGAGCTGAGACTCAGGAGGTCGTCCCTGTGAAACGCTTGCACAGACGAAAGAGTGGAGCAGTATCCCTCCATGTCTCCCGGCCCATCTGTCCACCCCTCCATCCTTTCATCTATCTATGATCACAGTTCTTAAGTAAACTGAAAAGTTAGCCAGCAAGCAGTTCTGCTTGTAGGGACGATTGATCGATAATGAATTATACAAAAATGTAATATAAGTATAAGTATATACTCTTTTGATCCCGTGAGGGAAATTTGGTCTCTGCATTTATCCCAATCCGTGAATTAGTGAAACACACACAGCACACACTAATCCCGGCGCAGTAAGCTGCCTGCATCAACAGCGGCGCTCGGAGTTAGGTGCCTTGCTCAAGGGCACTTCAGCCATGCTGGTCGGGGTTCGAACCGGCAACCCTCCGGTTACAGGTCCGAAGTGCTAACCAGTAGGCCACGGCTATATATAACAGTACTCAAAGTCATACACTTGATTAAGCTTGATGAATACATATAAAAACCACTATGAATGTCTGAAACGAAAGAAATGAAATGGAAGTTGTGAAATCCGAAAGCTGTAATTGTTTTATAATGCCCAGTACATTATTATGTATGTTAATGTCAGAGACCCTAACGTAACTAAAGAATGTCCATTCATGAACAATAATGGTGAAGACTTTCTCCATGCTGTTACCCAAGAATTACAGTCTCCTCTTGATGTTTTTGCTGTGTCTGAGAAATAAAAATGTTATGCTTTTATGGTTGATTTACATAGACTTCAGTATGAAATTATATTGTAGCATATCAGATTCTATGGTATGAGAAAATATTGCTTTCAGAATCTATACACCCCATTGTAGGGTAGGAAGCCTGTGAGTAATTACCCTAGTTAAGGGGAATTTATGCTCTCGCTGGCCTTCATGTTTTTTAAGGTGATATAATTCTGGTTCCCCTCTTTGTCGGCAGGTTCCTGGATCAAACAAATGGCGCGCTGCTTTGTTTGGATTTTCCTAATGGGTTTCTTACGGTCTCTTGTGTGTGTGCTGGAGCAGATTTGATAATGTGTGTTTGTGTGTGTGTGTGTGTGTGTGTGGGGGGGGTGTTGCCATATGCACAGACTGAGAGGGAGATAGAGAGAAAGACAGACAGAGAGAGAGAGAGAGGATGATGGAGAAAGGTAAAAGCCTGGTTGTGAAAGGGAAGTCATGCATTCAAGAATTACCTGATGCACCACACTTTCAACTATCCTATCATTTATATATATTTACAGGATGTTGGTGTGTCATTGTGAATGTGTGTGTGTGTGTATGTGTGTGTGTGTGTGTGTGTGTGTGTGTGTGTGTGTGTGTGTGTGTGTGTGTGTTAAATGTGCCTTTTGATAGGGATTTGGCAGTAGCAGTTTGTGTTACTGTCTTATCTTGAATAGTCACAAAGTTTTTTAATGCCCTCTGTTCCTCTCGATGAAGCCAACTATATCCCCAGAGTCACACAAAGGAGACCCAAGGTAAAACCACTCACTCACACATAGACACAAACAGACAGACAGAACAAATGTCATAATATGCACACAAACAAGTAGGCAAGACAACTGAGATAGATATAGGGATGAAACACACACACACACTGATCTTTAGTCATCTTTGGTGCTGCTCCTGCCCTGAGAGGAGAAAAGTGCTCTTAGAAACTGCGTAGCTTAGATGCCTCGCTAAAATAAAAAAAGTTAATCAACAGGGCTGCTCTCTCTCTCTCTCTCTCTCTCTCTCTCTCTCTCTCTCTCTCTCTCTCTCTCTCACACACACACACACACACACACACACACACACACACACACACACACACACACACACACTACAGAACCCTCCCACCCCCATCTCCCACATAGCTTAAATATACACACTCATGTAACTCACTCATACAATTGCTTAAGAACTGTAAAATGTGTGTTTTGTGTTTGTGGTAGATGGTCAGCATCATCGGTTTAGACATCAGAAACGGGCACAGAACTATCACGGAGTTGTTTCTTATTTATTTAATTTATTGTGTCAGAAAATCTCCTTCCTCAGAGTCTTAGTCCACTTTTAAAGGATGAGTTTATTTGTCTTCCTTTTCTCCTTCCTGTATTCTTCCTCTCTCCTTTGCTTTCTGACAAGCCTGTCCTCTGGTGGCTGCTCAGTGCGCTGATGAACAGCTTTGATATTTCTATTGGAGTGCTGTGAGAAAGGTGGGCTGCTTAAGGACCTCTTGAGGATCAGTCTGTTGTGTCTGAGAGCCAGGCTGGTGGGAGAGGGAATTTAGCAAATAGCCTGCTATGATACTACGCTATGATAAATGCTATGCCATTATAGATTGCTGTGTTTCAACTATTGCATATGCACACATGGCATACATGTTGTCAACACAAATACAGCCTAACTTGAAAAAAAGACAATGTATTGTACAAGTAGTTGAAAGAGTAGTAAGTATGTAAAGAATAGAAAGGTAGTTTTAGTATTGTCTTGGTCAAATAAGAAACGGGAATGACTGTATGTATTTATCCGTCATGTGGCATGAGGCTGGGAGAAATGGTCAGGTGAGACCTGTGGCGCGTGTCAGCATAAAGGTATATTTATAGATGATTATAAATATGCATTATGTGCATTTGGATCTCCCAAAATCCCCGGCTTCTTTTACCACCTCCCTTGACCCTTGTGTTATCCTCAAATCTTACCGACACTCTTTATCCTTGGGGTCAATTTGACCCCAGCTAAATAAACCCTCAGAAAATGATTATAATTCATATTGTTACCCAGTTTTTTTGTGACGGGTACTTAACAAGAGTGTAATAGCCACCACCAAAAGCCCTACAAAACAATCTCACCCCCCCACACCCCTTTATGAACCTTGGAACCCTGGCTGGCAATATTGCCCATCCAGTGTCAGCAGCCCAAATGCTTGCTGTTGCTTCCCCTTTTGACTTATACAGTCCTGCCAAAATGACTTATATGTAATAAGTACTTGTGTATGTAATAATGATAATAACAATATGTTCTCATACTATTCAAATAATAATATCCATAATGTGTCAAATATTCATGTATCCTATGTTTCATACAGCTGGGGTCAAACTGACCCCAAGGAACATCAATGTACAAAATATTTGTATAGGACATTGAAAACATATTATTGTACAAATTTCATGCTTACTCTGTTGTACCCTTCAATTGAGGAAAAGTCATGAAACATGAAGCAAAAAAAAAAAAGTGAACCATATATTGTATGATGTTAAACGTTGCTTGGGGTCAAATTGACCCCAAGGATAACAGGAGGGTTAAGTAGCACTGTGGGAAATGATGCACAGGACAGGTCCTCCTCTGTTCTCCGGATCTCTATCAGACCTGTGTGTGTGTGTGTGCAGTAAACAGTGAGAGGATAGGCAGAGGATGGCTGCTTAAAGGGGGCCCTTGGGGGTTGCTTGCAGTGTGCATGTGGGATGAGAAGGAAGAGGGACAGAGGTGGGGTATCACTGAAAGGTGGGGTGACATGATAATGGGGTGGGGGGTTTGAGAGGGTGGGGTGAAGGATGATGGTTTCAACACATCTGCATTGGTGCTCTTTGTGTGTATGTGTGCGTGTGTGTGTGCGTGCGTGCGTGCGTGTGTGTGTGTGTGTGTGTGTGATCTGATGTGCATTTTGTATGTGTGTCTAAGAGAGAGAGTGTGAATGTGTGTGTGGTTGGCAGTGTATGCCATTCACAGTGATAAGTCAACCCTGACAGGCTGTGATGGAATTCATGATTGATGGGGCTCAATAGCTGCCAGTTCAATTTTCCTCTGTAATGAAAACAAGATTCACCTCTTTTTCTAGCCTCCCGCCTGCTCAAATCCTTACCAAAACATGCTGCTGGCCCGAAACAAGGTTCCAACCTCCGGCTACTGTCGCACGTCTGTGTTTGCCTCATGCCCCAACCAGCTTTGTTCTATTATTTTGGATGCAAAATATTGGGTGACAGTCTGATGCTGGCTTTTGGGTAATTTTTCTGTGTATATGAGAGTTCTGTGCCACTATTTATTGTTTATTACAAATGATACATTGTTTCTTTCTTCTCTGTTCTTCTTTTGTTTGAGCCATAATTTGATTGGGTGAATGTTCTTCACTTCCCCCAAAGATTCCTTGCATACAAAGACACACAATAAAGTATGGTCTTGAATATAAATAGAAGCATATCTGTGTGTGTAGATAGATAGACAGATAGATACTTTATTGATCCCCAGGGGAAATTCAAGGTCTCAGCAGCATACATACAACACAAACACATTCTTTAACAGCAGAAAGAGTAATTAAAGTATATAATATAAAAACACAACTAAGCGGTAAGGACAGTAGAAGATAAAGAATATGCTAAATATACTAAAATACAAATTATACTAACTAACACTTAATACAATATATAAAAATATACTAAAATACAAATTACAAAAATACAAATTATACTAACTAACACTTAATCTAAATCAATTCTAAAAACAGTATCCACATAGTGGTGATTAATCAATCAGAGGTGCTTGCAATGACTAAGGCAGGGACTGAGCCTGTGATTGTCTGTGCATAGTAAGGTATGGTAAGGTGCTCTAAGGTGCTCTGTGCAAATGAGTGTCATGGTGGTAGTGCAATGAGTGTCATGGTGGTAGTGTGTGTGTGTGTGTGTGTGTGTGTGTGTGTGTGTGTGTGTGTGTGTGTGTGTGTGTGTGTGTGTGTCAGTGTGTGTCTATTTATGAGTGAACCCACACAAAAAAAAAATCGCTCCGTTGGAAAGGCCTTGTTCAGTCTGAAAGCGGAGCGAAAAGCTCACCTAAACTATATGAAGTGCTAATACCATCACTCATCGATTCTCTGGTGCACTGAATTCACTGCACTCCTGCTCTACTGTGACTTTTACAGTTTTAACAAGTTTTACTTCTTTTTGTAGGGGGAGAGGGGGGGCTGCTACTATCACTCTTATACCCCATTCTCTCTCTCTCTCTCATGCTC
>NC_063189.1:27305685-27328185 GCF_017589495.1 Alosa alosa | reverse complement strand
AACAATGTGACGTTTAGAAGGGTTTCAGGGGAAAAAACGGAAACATAAAACAACATGGCTTCGAAGTGATGCTTCGAAACTCAAGCTGCAGGAACTAACTAGACCCACATGCAGTCCGACTCTCAGAGTCCCCCCACACACACACACACACACTCCATCCCTCATCCATTCCCATCTCTCTCAGTGCTCTCTCAGATGTAATGCTAGCAGTCGCTGGTCCTTGAGGGGAACCGACACCGGCTGTGAATGTGGGCCTGACCGGTAGAACCCAGCGGCCTCTGCAGGCTTGGGTTACTGTTCTCCCCTGTTCCTTTGTGTTTATTTTGCCAGTGGTCCAGAGCCTGAATCTGGACACGTTATTGTGCAATCTCATATACACTAGTCAAAGTCAAAGTCAAAGTCAAAGTCAGCTTTATTGTCAATTTCTTCACATGTTCCAGACATACAAAGAGATCGAAATTACGTTTCTCACTATCCCACGGTGAAGACAAGACATATTTTACCAATTTTAAGTCCACAGACAAACATAACATTCAAGTAAACAAAAAAGTAAGTAAATAAGTAAATAAGAGGGCACATATAATAATGAAAAAATAAGAGCAGCAAAATTTTGTTGAAATTGTGCATAGACAGTCAATAAAAAACTAGTGCAAAGTCAGGCCAATAAGAGGCTTGGGTAGTTCTGTTTGACCTGAGTAATAAAGAAAGTGGCATAGTGGTGCAAGTTATGTAAGAGCAGCAGAAGTGTTGTGTTTTCAGGACAACAACACCAAGTTATGTAAAGTGTACAAGTGTGCAAGTGTTCAAGTGTGCAAGTGGAGTAGTGCAGGCGGCCATTGTGGGTCCAATGTCCAGGATGTTATGTAGCTGAGGGTGGAGGGGGAGAGGAGGGAGAGAGTTCAGCATCCTTACAGCTTGGTGTATGAAGCTGTTGGTGAGTCTGGTAGTGCGGGGAGCCGCAGGCTTCTGTACCTCTTCCCAGAGGGCAGTAGATCAAACAGATTGTGAGCCGGGGTGACTTGCATCACTCACAATTTTGGTGCTTGGGGGTGAGGTGGGTGGTGTAAATGTCCTTCAGGGAGGGGAGTGAAGCACCAATGATCCTTCCAGCTGTGTTCACTATGCGCGCAGGGCTTTCCTGTTGTATTCAGTGCAGCTTCCGCCCCACACAGCGATACAGCTGGAGAGGATGCTCTCAATGGTGCCTCGGTAGAATGTGGTCATGATGGCTGGTGGAGCACTTGCTCGCCTGAGTTTCCGCCGGAAGTACAGGCGGCGCTGAGCTCTCTTCGCCAGTGATGCAGTGTTGGTGGTCCAGGAGAGGTCTTCACTGATGTGCACCCCCAGGAATTTGGTGCTGCTCGCTCTCTCCACCACAGCACCGTCGATGGTCAGTGGCAGGTGTTGGGTGTGACCTCTCGGAAGTCAACAACAATCTCTTTGGTCTTGCTGGCGTTCAGCAGGAGGTTGTTGTCCCTGCACCACGTGGTCAGATGGTCGACCCTCCAACCTGTATTGAGTCTCGTCGCCCTTGGTGATGAGACCCACCAGAGTTGTGTCGTCAGCAAATTTCACTATGTGATTGTTGCTGTAGGTTGCAGTGCAGTCATGCGTCAGCAGGGTGAAGAGCAGCGGACTGAGCACGCAGCCTTGGGGGGCCCCTGTGCTCAGTGTGATGCTGCTTGAGGTATTGTTGCCAACCGCATTACTACTTGGGGCCTCTGACAGAGGAAGTCCAGTAGCCAGTTGCAGAGGTAGGTACTGAGTCCCAGTTTGTCGAGTTTGCAGATGAGTTGTTGTGGTATTATGGTGTTGAATGCAGAACTGAAGTCTATAAACAGCAATCTCACATATGAGTCTCTTTTTTTCCAGGTGGGTGAGGGCTGGGTGGAGGGCAGAGCAGATTGCATCCTCTGTAGACCGCTTGGCTCGGTATGCAAACTGGAAGGGGTCCAGGGTGGGGGGAGAATGGCTTTTTGATATGTGACATGACAAGCCGCTCAAAGCACTTCATGATGATGGGTGTCAGTGCCACAGGGCGGTAGTCATTGAAGCAGGATGGAGCAGTTTTCTTCACAGGTATGATGGTGGCAGCTTTGAAACATGATGGGACGATGGCTTGCTTCAGGGAAGTGTTAAAGATGTCTGTGAAGACATCCTTAAGCTCCCCTTGCGCAGTCCTTCAGCGCCGCGACCTGGGATGTTGTCTGGACCTGTTGCCTTCTTGGTGTTGATAGCAGCAAGTGTCCTCTTCACACTGTCGGCAGAGAGGCACAGGGGCTGCTCATGTAGAGAGGGGATGGGTCTTCTGTGGGCAGGTGCTGTTTTGTGCTTCAAAGCGAGCAAAGAAGCGGTTCAGGTTGTTGAGCAGAGGGATGTTGCTCTCACAGCTCTGTGGCCTGGCTTGTAGTCCGTGAGGGCCTGAATGCCCTGCCATAGGCTTTGTGAGTTCCTGCTGTCTTTGAAGTGGGTGGTTATCTTGTGAGTGTATTCCTTTTTGCTTCCTTTGATGCCACGGGGACAGGTTGGCTCTCGCTGTTTTCATGCCAGCTTCATCCCCAGCTCTGTAGGCTTTGTCTCTGGCCCTCAGCAGCCTGAGGACATCCCCTGTCAGCCATGGCTTCCAGTTAGCCCGAAAGTGATGATGTTTTTGTGTGGGTCACATCATCGATGCACTTGGTGATGTAAGAGGTTACAGTGTCTGTATACTCCTCTATGTCTGTCCGGTTGTTGTAAGTGGCTGCCTGCTTAAACATTTCCCAGTCTGTTGTGTCAAAGCAGTCTTGAAGAGCATCGGAGGCTCCCTCAGGCCACACTACCAGCCCGTTACCAATCAGTCTGGAAGCTTAAAATGTCATCGATGGGTTGGACACACCCTGTTACACATTATGGTGGAAGCAACCTTGTGAATGAAGATATTTACTATTACTGGTTTAGAGGAACTGCCTTTGCTTTTTTTGCTATGGGATGGGGGGTGAATAAGGCTTGTACCCCAGTTGTGTCAAATAGGGAGAGAACAGTATTTTTGCAATAATCAGTCCTCAGATCCACAAACCTGTTTCACTGAAAAAGGAGCTCACCTTACTCAAATGATAAACGTGCACTTCCTGTTTATAGTGTGCAGTGCACTGTGGGATACTGGAGCAGTCAGCAGGTGCTGTGTGGTGCTTTCAGCACCTCCGGAATGGGTCAGTATACACACACACACACACACACAGACACAGGGAGGGAGAGAGAGAGAGAGAGAGAGAGAGAGAGAGAGAGAGAGAGAGAGAGAGAGAGAGAGAGAGAGAAACAGACAGACAGACAAATACACACACACACACACACACACACACAGTTGCAAACACACACACACACACACACACACACACAGACACACACACACACACACACACACACACACACACACACACACACACACACACACAGGCCTGTTAGAGAACCAGAGGACAGAGGGGGACCTGTGTACCTTTTCCCACAGTGCTACTTCAGGGAGGTGGTAAAAGAAGCCGGGGTATTTGGGAGATCCAAGGCAGGGTCACCCTACCACCCCTTCCCCAAACCCCTCAGGCCCAGCATGGAATCCTGCTCCGGCAGCACAGTGTGCCCACCCCCACCAATGACAGGGTTTATTTACCTGCTTCCTGAACAGAGGGGAGGGTGTGTCCGCTCACGTGCGCTCCATTTATTTAGGTAGAGAGTGGGGGATCAGACCTCACACTGAAAGAGACACTTTTGTGTATGTGTACACCAGCACAGTGGGCACCATTCATTACAATCTGGAGAAAAAGAAAAAAATAGATAGATAGATAGATAGATATATAGATAGATAGATAGATAGATAGATAGAAGAAGAACAGATATCGGACAACATGTTTGGAAACATTCACAAATCTGTGCAAGGGAACACACACAAACTCAACTTTTAATATCCCGAGCACACACATACACAGTAAGATGTTTTTCATCTCTAGAATATTATCTGTCTCTGAAATAGTCAGAATAGTCAGAATAGAATAGTCATAAACAGAAATGGTTTATGGTTCAGACACACACACACACACACACACACACACACACACACACACACACACACACACACACACACACACACACACAAACACACAAGCACCTGTAACAGAGAAATCAACTCCCATTGACTGTGTGTATACAGTCATTCCCCAGAGAGGAGAAAGCCCGGGCCAGATTTGATCTACTGTTACAGCAGCATTTTGTTTCCAACCCCATCCATCCCTAGAAACAGACACTCTCCCTCCGCCCCCCTCCTCTCCTCACAGCCCTCCGCTGCCAAGCAGCCAAAAACCGAGATCATCAGATTCCACTCCTCTCCCTCCTCCTCCTCATCCTCTTCCTTTCCCTCCTCCCTCTCCTCTTCCTCCTCCTCCTCACCGCTGTGTTGTCAGGGAGAGGGGACAGCTGGAGGTGCACCCGAGCAGGGGGACAGTTTCCTCCCGCTTGCCCCTCTCCGCCAGATTCATTTCATTCCATCAGCTGCCCATCACCCCCCTCCCATCCTCCCAGCCCATCACGGGCCCAGGAGTGGAGAAAGCTGTCACGCCATCTGAACAATCAGGCGATTATCATTTTATTACATTTGTCTGTCTGAATAGAAGACATTACTTCCTGGATGCTTCAAGGACTTGTGTCGCAGCAACACTGTATTACAAAAAAAATAAATGCTGGTATGACTGAACAGTTTTGTCAAGATGGAATATGTCCAGTACAGTAAGATGATGGTACAACTGAAAGGCAGAACTGTGCAAGGGATTTGCTGGCATAAGAATAAAGTTATCTGGCGGTTTGGCAATTTTTTTTCTCTGACACCCCCCTCGTCCCTGTCCTGGGGTAAGCCAGGTCAGAGGCCCTAGAGCACATCTCTCACTGAGAGCTTTTTGGGGAGCAACTGAGGGGGTTTGTCTGTGGAATGTGTCTGGCTGTTTTTGAGAACTCTATTAGAATTCCGCAAATGAACCGTCTAGAGGAATGTCTTCAAGGGCTCCATGAGCATCAAAGGATATGGGGAGAGAGAGCAAAGAGGACTAGAGCGAGAGAGAAAGACAGAGAGAGAGGGAGAGAGAGAGAGATAGAGAGAGAGAAGGGAGAGAGAGAGAGAAGAGGAGTGGAGGAGCAAGTAAAGGAGAGGGCAGGGCACGCAGTGGAAGATATTGTGCTTGTTTAGATCAGCCAAGCCAAGAGAAGTGTGTGTGTGTGTGTGTGTGTGTGTGTAAACGTGCAGCCTGTTCTCTGTAACATGGAACGAACAGCAATGACCCTTACAAAACCAGAAAGTGAAAGCTGAGCTTTATATTTATATGTATATATATAAGTGTATATACATATATATAAGTCAAGTATTCCTCAGCTCTCTCTCTCTCTCTCTCTCTCTCTCTCTCTCTATATATATATATATATATAGAGAGAGAGAGAGAGCTGAGGAATACTCACAAGTTCACAATACTTAGAAAAAAGAAAAGTCTGGAGAGGGCACTCAGCTACTTAAGTGTGTTAAAGCTGATACTTTAGGTAGATGTCTAGGCAAGCTAATCAGACGCGTCTAGACCTGCATGCCTCTCAGGATGATATATTCGCACACACAGCTATGTCATGCACAGTGGCTCTGAGGGGACGCTTACATCTGTGTGGGACACATTCACAAAAACAAGAAAGACCAGTCAGAATCACCCAAAATCATCATCACTGAACTGGCACCTTGTGTGTTCAAGTGTAAACACTACCCCCTTGCCGCCAACAGGGGGCACTGTATCCCACTCACGATACTCCTCCCTCCTGCTCGTTCTTGTGTTTCTCCACGCCATTATTCCCATGGAGGCTGTACTTGCAGGCAGTAACTCATTTCATTCCTCGTTTCTGACTATGTGTATGTGTGTGTGTGTGTGCGTGTATGTGTGTGTGTGTGTGTGTGTGTGTGTGTGTGTGTGTGTGTGTTGTCAGGAAAAGGTGTGTGGTGCTTTAGCGGAGAGTGGCAGAGGAGAAACAGGGAGGCCATTGTGGCTCCAGACATTATAACAGTGAGAGCACCTGAGACAGGCATTTCAATATGGAGAGTGCTTAGTCACTCTTAGTCAGTCTCGGTTGTTTCGGCGTTGTCTCAGATTTCTTTACTGAGCCCATATCCATGGACAGCTCACATTGTGACAGAATGCAGAATGGAAGAGAGAGAGAGAGATTTCACTGAAATAGAGCTAGAGAAAGTCAAATGAACTCCTATCCTAATGTGAATAAAAATCTTTAGATTTGATAAAAAAAAAAAAATTGATGGTTGTCACAGCTGACCCTCATCAATCATGATCAACTGTCCCTTGCATGACGGTGCCTGCCATATTATCTGGCATTGAGAGGGAGAGAGCAAGGCAGAGGCTGAAGTTAAAAAATAAGATCTGTGTGTCAGGAGCCGAACATGGCAGCAGTTAATAATCCCGTGCCATTATGGTGGGTTGAGATCTGTGCAGTGTCACTGGGCTGTGGCAACTATCAGATGCAGAACGCGATTTCTGGATCTGTAATGGTGCATTGAGATCTGTGCATCGTCACTAAGCTGTGGCAACTATCGGAAGCAGAGCACCGTAATGGCAGATCGAGGCCTGTATATTTTCACCAAGTCAAATCTCCACCAACGGCTTGTCAACTGGGCCAAGTTTACAAGTCAAGTCATGTTTATTTATAAAGCACTTTAAACACAACACCAGCTGACCAAAGTGCTGTACAAAAAGACAAAAGTTGAGAAACCTGATAGACAGATAGACAGATAATGAATGATCAACACACATTGGGGCAGCCGTGGCCTACTGGTTAGCGCTTCGTACTTGTAACCGGAGGATTGCCGGTTCGAGCCCTGACCGGTAGGCACGGCTGAAGTGCCCTTGAGCAAGGCACCTAACCCCTCACTGCTCCCCGAGCGCCACTGTTGTTGCAGGCAGCTAGCTCACTGCGCCGGGATTAGTGTGCTTCACCACACTGTGTGTTCGCTGAGTGTGTTTCACTAATTCATGGATTGGGATAAATGCACCAAATTTCCCTCACGGTATCAAAAGAGTATATACTTACACTTATACACAAGAGCAGGGGTGGAGTGGTACAAACACACATATCAGTAAGTTATGTAAAAGACAAACAAAACAAAATAGAAAATAAAATAAACAGTGTGATGGACATTATCAGCACAACACTCAGCCTGGGTTTACATAATACATGTGCCTTTTACATCAAGACAATGAACCCATGGTTTGTTTTGGTCCACGTGTAGGACACATAGATGGTCCAGGGGCAACGCACAGTTTACCAGCCCTGAACAATTTATGACTGGGATGGTGCTGATGGATGGAGGAAAGTGCTGCTCCTGAATGTTGCATGGCAGGGCTGAGGAGGTGGAATGGGGCTCAAACATGATGGAGGTAATTACAGCACACAAGTCATGCAGAAGAACTCTCACGTATGGACTCTGTAGATTAGGCTGCGGGAAACTTCTCAAATATATCACAATATTGATATTTTTAGTACTGTACTAAACAGCCCAAGTAGTGTATGCATGAGCATGTGTGTGAGTGACTGATTGTGTGTGTGTGTGTGTGTGTGTGTGTGTGTGTGTGTGTGTGTGTGTGTGTGTGTGCGTGGTGGGGGGGCAGGGCTGTTTTTGTGGGTCTAGCGACAGGTCTGTGCATCTGTCTGTCGTCAAAAAACTCCATGTTTATTTTTGCTCTCGTGGAGTGCCATATTTTACCCACTGCTCCACACACACACTCAAGTCCCCAGTCAACATGTACTCACCGACACACACACACACACACACACACACACACACACACACACACACACACACACACACACACACTCACTGACTGCAAGTCCATATGGATTTCCTCATCTCTCCCCTGATGTGAACAGGGGCCGTCTCCTATACTTTCTTTCTATTCGCTGAGAGTGCGAGCATGGCATCTTTCCCATCCCCTGTCTCCCAGGCGCCCCAGCCCTCACTCCTGAGCTTCCACAGATGGCGGCAGATGTGTGACGGCCGAAGGCTATACCATGTGCACACGAGACTCCGAGACATGTTCCGGTGCGTGAGCTTGTGGGAATGTGTCAGGGCAGAGACAGCTTGTAGGATAAACAGCGCGAGAACAATGAGAGTAATAATAAAAAAAGAAAACCTCTAATGCTAAAATGTAAGTACAAAACCGCAGACACAGTTTGCATGATCTGCACACAGTGTATAGTGCATATTTCATCATCGCAGCCCAATGCGCATGTCCGTGTCCACCCTATAACTGCATCTGCAGCAGTGTCTGCCACTGCTAGGTAGATCGATGTCTGTACACAAGCTAGACCATCAGTAATACTAGACTTTTCCCATAAAAAAACAGTCACCTTTCAATTTGTCATTGTTGAAGGCTGCAGCCAAGTCCCCAAAAGACCTTCACAACCTGCAGAGCCTCAGTCCGAGTGGACAAAAGCAAAATAAGGCCAGCACCAACACAGATTCGCTGGGACCAGAAGAAACCTTGTGCAGGAATTCATAGTGATGTCTGTGTAATTATGTGTTGAAAGATGTATGTGTGCAGTGAGGCCTGGACCTCCTGCTCTGAGCCAACAGAGAGCATCTGAACCTGGCAATTATGGCACAGGAGTCTGGTGATGTTATCATTATCATCCACATCCCCTTTAACATGGACACTGGACAGACATTCAAGTCCAGTGCCACAAAACATGACACGAACCAACCCCCCCCCCCCCCCCACACACACACATATTCACATAGGCAGCAAAGCACTCCCACAAAACACACAGTGGTCTTGGTCTTTTGATTCAAGGGCTATTCATCCGATTGCTCTCCAAAACTTTCAGGAGTGGTGGAAGTGGGTCTTTTGAATAGAAAAGACAGTTACGCAATCAAGACTCCATCCTCATTCAATGCACAGAGAGATTATCATAATTTTCAAGTGAAGCCATCTTTTTCTTGGTCACCAAAATAAAAAACCCACAAATTAATTATTTGAATTAATGATTTTATAAGGGAGACAAACGTTAAATTCTGAACATTGAGTGGGATATTCTCTAATTGTTTAATTACAGTTATGACTAGATTTGTCCCATTAGTATTTGTCTCTAACCATAGAGGATAAGGCTTTATGTGAAATCTGGACATTTCCATGATGAGGTCTCGACGTGCTTTAGTTACAGTGATGAAGATTGCAGATGTGTTGTGCTTTCTCCCGTTGCCCAATAAAACCATCTGATGTGTGGAACTGTGATGGTCTGAAGTGAATTTCACACCCTTGGACGTACAAGAATCCTGTGGCTGTGCGCCTCTCTGTAAAACAGGCCTCTGATAATCCATGTCCATATTCAAGACTGTGAGAATTCACTCCCCGCTCAGCCAAACACTAACTGTAACTGGAGTCTGCCTCACTGCTCACTTTCAGAGCACATCTAATGGGTGAGATTTTGTTTAAATGCCTCTCATTCCCATTCAAGCCCAACCTGGACCACCCAACCCTCCCTCCCCTTCTCTCTCTCTCTCTCTCTCTGTCTCTCTCTCTCTCTTTCTCTCTCTCTGCTCCCTCAACCTGTTGCTTTGGTAACCAGAGCCCCTTAACCCTTCTAGCGAGAGCCTTTCTACTCTTTCTGCATCACCCCCTCCTCTAGACAGACAGACAGACAGACACATACACACACACACACACACACACACACACACACACACACACACACTTTCTCACTCTCACACACACACACACACACACACACACACACACACACACACACACACACACACACACACACACACTCAACTATGTGTGTTTCCCTCCTTCAAATGAGAGCCTTACCTCTGTTTCAGTTCCCCCCATCACTTCACACACATGCTGACTCACTTAGCTACTCTAAAAGCCCCCAAACACACATACACTCATCACACACTCTCATCCATGTGTCCCCTCTTTCAGCAAAAAGCTCCCTAATGGTTCTCAACCTGCCCTCCACACAGAGACAGGCACATTCATGTAACAGACATACACAGACACACACACACACACACACACACACACACACACACACACACACACACACAGACTCACCACACACACACACACACACACACACACACAAACACACACACACACACACACACACACACACACACACACACACACACACACACACACACAGACACTCAAACACTCAGGCCCCTGTCACGTTTAACGCTTCATCTCCCTCTCACCTGGAGGCCCCTGGATCTATTTCACACTCCACTAGCTCACAGGATCTCCCCTCCACAAAGGGTTGTGCTCAGGGCGGACTGTTTACAGTGTAGCACTCCCTTCCTACTTCCTCCCTCCCTCTCTCTCTTCTCTCACAGTTTCTCTGTCCTACGTCCCCCTCTCACTTGCTCTTCTCTCTCTCCCTCTCTCTTTCTCTCTCTCTCTCTCTCTCTCTCTCTCTCTCTCCACAGAGCAATCTGTCAAGTACTGAAATCTGAAATCTTCACCACTATCTCTATCAGAAGTTTTCCTGGGGAATGGATCTATATCCCAGATGACAGACTCTCTCTCCTCTCTCAGCTGTCTGTCATTTACCTCTTATGGATCAAGACCTGGTCTGTCCTCTCTCTCTCTCTCTCTCTCTCTCTCTCTCTCTCTTTCTATCTGAAACAGTGTGAGAGGAGTGAGCAGAATGCTTTTATTTGTTGTGGTGAGTGGCTCTGTGTGAGTGGCTCTATGTGTTGGTCTGGCAGCGCTGAGCCTTTGATCATGATCAAAGACCTGGCGGAGGGTGCGCTCCGTCCTCCTCTCCTCTCCTCTCCTCTCCTCTCCTCTCCTCTCTCTGGACCTCTCTTCTCCTCTTTTCGCTTCTCCTGTCTCTTTCTACGCTCCTCTTTCTTTTCCTCATCTCTCCTTTTCTTTCCTTCTCTATCCTCTCTTTTGTTCTTTCTTTTTCCCTCGTTCTTCCTTGACTCAGGCTAGCCTATGTCATGATGACCCCCCCGTCCCCAACACACCCTGCCCCGTATGCCACCTCTGTTGGGCGGTTAGGGGCCATATGAGAGATTCACCAGCCTATAGCAGCACCAGCTCTCTCTGTGTCTCCAACAGATACCTTATTCTCTGTAATGGCCTTTGTTCTCTGCTTCTGTCTTCACTCACTTTACTCCATCTATCTTAGACTTTGCATTCTCCTCCTCTTTGTTCTCTTTGTATGTGTGTGTGTGTGTTTGCCTGCACATGTGTGAGTCTTTACATGTGTGTGTGTGTGTGTGTGTGTGTGTGTGTGTGTGTGTGTGTGTGTGTGTTTGTGTGTGTGTTTGTATATCTGTGTGTGCAAGTGTGTGTGTGTGTGTGTGTGTGTGTGTGTGTGTGTGTGTGTGTGTGTGTGTGTGTGCGTACAGTGGATGCATAATTTCACGTAGGCCTAGATAAAAAAAATCGCAAAGCCTCACTCACTTCCATTCGGGCGCCGAAAGTGAAAGTGGCTGCAGCGCTGCACGCGACCGGGACCTGAGCTGAGCCTGCATGAGCGGCAGCGGCCCTAGAAGGAGATTGTTGCGGTTGTCGGGTCAGACGACTCAACAATGTCGGAAAAGGTGAGTTTGTGACGTATAACAAACGAACTATCATCATCATCAAGTTTATGAAATAAATTAAAATCTTCAGAAATCCAGACTCTAAGAGTTTGTCATTTTTAGCCTAAATAATCAGACAGATAGCTTGCAGACAAGCAGCCCGTTATCACATAGCCTAGGCTAGGCTCAGGCTACTATTTTTTTGGTATTAGGCAAACTAAGCTACATGTCTGCTGATGGTTAGTTTCTCACATTTAGTTTTAGCAAGAAGAATGAATGATGAATGTAATGTATCACATTAATTATTGTATCCAAAATGGTTAAATGCCTAAATCCTATCACTGTTTTGGGTAGGCTATTGTTTGAAGCCAAGATGCCCACTGAAAAGAGGCGGATTCAGGAGAGGGAGAGACAATTCAGGGAGGCAGCAAAGGGCAGCACATCACTGCAGGGTTGGCTGCGAAAAAGCCAACCAGCAGGTGAGACAGGGGACCCTATCATGACATTCTAAAGTGCATCGTCACTTGTCAAAAGTCTATTTAAATTTAGTAGGATGTCCAGTTTACATTGGGAGGGGTTTCGTTATCAAACGTGGAGCTCATGGCGCAACAAGGTGTTCCTAGGTTTTTTACAGTTTTTTTCAATCGCTAACAAGCGCTTACCCATACTTCAGATACTTTTTCTAAACTCTTAACACAGACTCACACCTACAAAACACAATTGGCCAAACAGATCATTTTCTTCTCAAAAACACATTTTGTTAAATATATTACTAACACATATTTCTCTGCACTCACTAACTTTACCAAAACACTGGAAATCTGACTCAAAATGAAATTATTCTGTCAAAGAATAACACTTGTTTTCACTTCACAAGGTACATGCAGTCAATCAAAGTACACCAGGTTTCAAAATACTGGCTATTGTTGACATTACAAAAACTGCATAGACTTTTATGTTTCGGTTTTACAGGTATTTGCATGCAATAATTACACTAGATTTCTTGGTTGGGAACTGTATGTCCACATGTTATGTTCACATTCAAAAGCATTCCAGTAAAAAGCAAATCAGTTTATTTTTCCCTTTACTGTTTACTACAGGAGGTACAGTAGAAATACTGTTTACAGTATGATCGAACAGAATAAGTTTTACAGTATTGCTAAACAACAGCAAAAAGCCCAGATAAAAAGGGGGGAGCTAAAGCAAAGCACAAAATTACTGTCTCTAATTTATGCGATCTTCAGGATCTTCAGGGTTAGGCCACATGTTTTTATCAACATCACATTGATTACATGGTCAATGATAGTGGCATGAATTTCATCACTGACAACAGTTCTTACAGCCTTTGGAATGCCACCACCATTCTTACACCTCTACCTTGCTCTTCTCCCTGGCCCTGCTCTTCTCACTGCTCCTGCATCTCTCACTGCTCCTGCACCTCTCACTGCATCTCTCACTGGGCTTGTTCTTCTCCCTGGGCCCCTTGCTCTTACTCTTCCTCGTCCAGACATTACAGTGTTTGTCTTTTTCTGTTTCTGTTTCTAAAAACATCACTCCTCAAAGTCCTCCTTTTACTGTATAAGTGTCAATGTAATAGAAAAAAATAACCCCTGCCACTGAGTCTAAGCCAGACTGGAATCAGCTGTGGTTGGCCCAATTTACCCAACATAAATCAATTGTGTGTCAATTATTCAATTGTTTGTTTGCATTATCAGCTGAGATATAATGTTTTTGAACTGATATCATTGCAGAAGCAGAGGTTTTTATACTGTATCTAAGGTTTGGAATATTGTTTTTGCTATTGTGGGATGTTGTGTGTTAACATTCGTAAATACTGCAAAAACAATCCATAATTTTGTTGGGAGGTATAGCTTGTCTGTTAAGAAAATGTAAACATTGAGGAAATTTGATCACTGACTGCATATCGTGTGAAAACGACATGAAATGTGTGAATGGTATGGCCATAAAAGACCGATGCTGTGCTAACTGTATTTAGAGTTTTGAAAATGTGACAAGTGATTGGACAAATGCTTGTTAGCGACTGAAAAAAACTGTAATCAGTCATATGGGAGTGTTTGGGGCGTAACATTCATTTAAACCAATGAGAATGACATCTGTCATTCCCTTTAACGGCGCAAAGCGCAAAATGTCAAATAAATGCATCGGTATTTTGGCATTCAATGGCGCATTTGAAGGAGGCTGCTTGCGAGACCGTATGAAATAGTCATTCTTAAACCATGTGTAACCGGCAGACTAACTGCTGTACCAAGTTTGTCCTCCTGTTCTCACCGTAGCTCCTCTCCTATCGGTCACGCCCTCCAGTTAGCTTGCAGGTGGCTATGTACTCATTAGCGTCAATGGCACTTTCTATAAGACCGGCACCGGAGGTGGGCTAGTAAGTGATCCCTAGGCTCCGTACGTCCTCCCTACACTGTGTTCGCTGTGCTGTCACCTATGAAAGGTATGTGCCAATGCTCCTTTTTCACTGCAAACATGTTATTTTAGCCAGCTGTTTTTAAAGTGCAACTGTTTGACAACAGGTATTTGGCTGTGTACCAGGCGGCTTCGGGTAGTGTTTTGTTGATCTACCGAAGGTATTTACAAGCACTACACCGTAGATGATTGAACTGTATGGTCCTTTTGTAAATGCCTTCACGCACATTCACAGCATTGTCTTTAACGTAGGTCTTGACTGAAAAGGCGCCGTGTAATAATGCGCAGGTTGCACTTTCTATTGGGAGATGCGTTAAGGTAACATTGGCTGTATATCTCAGTAAGGTTTGCCATGTAATATGTGTGTGTGCATGTGTACATATGTATGTTTATATGCCAGTTTACAGTAACTGGATCTACTATAATGTGTCATGTTTCGCTGTAAGTCCTTGTGATTTAACTAGCCAATAACCTTTTATTATGTTGTATGTGAGCTATGCTTGTGTGTGATTTTATGTAGGTTTGCGTACTGGAGAGATACCAGGGAGTCCCATTTCCATTCATGTTGAGTGCTGTATTCCTAGAGGTAAAAGGAAACCGTGTTGTATTGTATCTGTATTGGTTTAGGCTGTATTTACCATAAACAATGGATTTTAACTGTGTTTGTTTACTCCTTTAGAAAGATTGCCACTGCTGCTTTGCCTCCTGTAGATTTAAGTAATTGTAGCTCTTGCCTCATTTTGTTTTCTTTATTTTGTTTTGTTTGTCCGATTGATTTGGCCTAAACATAGGCGTGGCTGGTTTCATTTATTTGCCCTCCGTCGTGGTGTGTCGGCAACAGGTGTGGTATTGGCTGCCCCAGTATTTTGCTGCGGTAATGTGTGTTGGTAGTAATGCTAACATCTAGCTTTCTTGACCCAGCCAGTTATTGCCAATAGCAACCATATCTTCCCTTCTCCCCTCCAGAGAAACAGAGTGTTGCAGCTGTTCCGCGGGGCAGGTCGCCGGATCTGAGTCCTCCTCTTCGTGTACTTCACACAGTATTTGTAGTGGTAACGTGCACCTCACTATTTGCAGTGATCACTCTTTGTAGTACCTGTGCCTATGCGAGCGTGTGTGTGTGTGTGTGTGTCTGTGAATAGGCAACAGAATCCGCAGCACGGGTGGTGTGTCGGACAGGTAACCGCTCCCGAACAGCTGATCAAATTAACCCTACTTGATTACATGTAATATTCCTGGTGGCAGCCACTACCTTCCTCTTGCTGGCCTATTGGGCCTAATATGTACTGCACTCCATCCTGAGAATCAAACCCAAGACTGACTTTTTAACTGAATTGCTTGTGAATAAATTGTTTATTTTTTCATTGAAATACCACGTCTCTGTCATTACTGGCTTATCTGTGTGCGAGAGCCCTCTTGTCTAAATCAAGGTGTTGGAGGTCTAGCTAAAATACATCTTGGTGTGAAAGGCCCCAAGTGGCGTAGTCGAGCACTCTATAGTCAAGACTCTTGTCATCTGACTCCCGTGGTCACAATCTGGCGTAGTCGGCAGGATTAGTATACAGAGACGTGTATTTCATTTGTTTTTTGTTTTTGTCTTCCCCTTATATGTTTATGTGTTGTGTTCTTTTTGCTATTGTTTGAGAGGCAATATACCGTAAAGCAGGTAATAGAGGCAAAGCAGCAGCTGGCACATCGGGGGACCTGACGATTCTACCTTGAGGCACCACCTCACCGCACCCTCTTGTGGCCACCCCAGAAGTAATCTAGCCCTTCTGTTTCAGCTATGGCTGAAGAGTTACAGGAACTGAGGGAGCAAGTGCGGCAGCTTCAAGCGGACAAGGAGCGATTGCTGTATCTCCCTAGGGAAAGGAAATGTCCTGTGTTCAGGGGCAGATCAGGTGTTGGTATTGATGAATGGGTGGAAGAAGTGAATGCGTGTGTGCGTGCAAGACATTTGGGTTCACGTGACCAGGCCTATTTTATGTTTGATCATTTGGATGGTGAAGCAAAGGATGAGATACGCTATAGGCCTAGGGCAGAGAGGGAAGACCCAGACCAAATTGTATCTATCCTTAAAGACCTTTATGGATGTTCAACATCTTATGTTGCCTTACAAGAGCAGTTTTTCTCCCGGAAACAACTTGATGGCGAGTCCCTACAGGAGTATTCTCATGCTCTTCTCTCTTTAATGGATAAGGTTAAACAAACTTCCCCTGGATCAGTGCCCCAATCTGACTTGCTGCTGGGTGATCAGTTTGTAGAGCATGTCATCGACTCTGAAGTAGAGAATTAAAGCGGTTGGTACATTAGACTCCAGGGCTGCCCATATTGGAGGTGCGGGCTGCAGCCGGGAGCGTGAAGGTACCCAGCGACTTCCCCCGAGGTAGAAGTTATTCAGTCCCTTCCCTCTGTGCTATGCAGACCTCTAGAGGTCAGTATATTCCCCCTCCCCCGGTGAACCCGGCTAGTTCAGAAATGACAGAATTGAGAGCTATGTTGCTGAAACAACAGGAACAGATTAATCTGTTAACTAGCAGTTTGACTGCTTTGCAGGGACCTGCACGCCATGTCAGGTCCAGCCGCCCTTCCCCAGTCATCTGTAGGCGGTGTCAAAAACCTGGTCACTATGCAAGGGAGTGTGACAATGAGCGAGTGGTTTCAGCACAGCCCTTAGCTCCTCAAACCCATCGTCAGTCTGGAGACTCCGTTTCCACCTCTCAGCTGACGGAAAACTAGCTCCCTCCAATGTGCAGAGCCACACGTTGGGTGGGGGGCAGTATGGGCTCTCAGGGTCACAACCCGGCACGCCATACGGTGTTGTCTCTTGTTGGACAGTGTCCCAAGGTAGCTGTTAGGGTAGGGGGAGTAATTGTTAACTGTTTATTGGATACAGGGTCCATGGTGTCCACTATGGTGGAAAGTTTCTTTGTGGATAATTTTCAAGACCAGCTCCAGCATTGTCATTGGTTGCAGCTTCGCGCTGCAAATGGTTTAGAAATACCCTACACAGGCTATGCAGAGTTCACGGTTGAGTTGCTGGGGAGGGTAATCCCTCATCGTGGCTGGTTGGTAGTCAAAGATCCACCAGGTCAGTCTCTTTCATCTGCAGTGCCCGGTGTGCTGGGAATGAATATCATTCGAGAATGTTATGATGAACTATTTGGCCAGCATGGCCCCGCCCTGTTCGATCTCCCACCAGTGGTTCATGCTTCACCTCCATGGCAGAGAGCCCTGCAGCATTGCCACCAAGCCCAGTTCAACTTCCCTGGAACTAAAACGGGGATTGTTAAAGTTAGGGGTCGGAGGCCCATCCATATACCTGGCGGTACTGTCAAGTTGGTGCCCGCCACCTGCTCTCCCCAGTTCGGTAACGCCTCTGCCGTTCTTATTGAACCAGCTACAAATTTGTTACCTGAGGGCCTTCTTGTGTCACCTGCCCTAGTTCATGTAGAGCGAGGTACAGCTTTTATTCCTATTGTTAATGTTGGGTTTTCTCGTGCTACACTTTACCCCCGTAGTTCAATAGGTGTGGTGGTCCATGTCACAGTGGAAAGCCTCCCTACAGGGATTACTGAGGTTGTTCAGGGCACTAATACTGTTACGGCTACCCTTAAGGCCCACACTGGACAGGTTAACTGTGTGACTGAGCAGATCCAGGCCATTGACTTATCCGTGCTCTCAGAGTCTGAACAAGAACACGTGAGGGCCTTCCTGCTGAAGCATGAGTCAGTTTTCTCAGCTTTTGAGGGTGATCTTGGCTGTACCAACCTGCTGTCACACGACATTCCCCTGTTAGATGACAGGCCTATTAGGCAGAGGTATAGGCGTCTCCCCCCTTCTGACTATGATGCTGTGAAGGCCCACTTACAGCAGCTTTTAGATAGTCAGGTCATCCGGGAAAGTAGTAGCCCCTATGCCTCTCCTATTGTTCTGGTGAGGAAGAAGGATGGCAGCCTTCGCATGTGTGTGGATTACCAACAACTCAATCACAAGACACGGAGGGATGCCTTTCCACTTCCCCGCATTGAGGAGTCCTTAGATGCGTTGTCTGGGGCACAGTGGTTTTCCACGCTAGATCTGACTAGTGGCTATAACCAGGTACCAGTAACGGAGAAAGACCGCCCAAAGACTGCCTTTTGCACGCCCTTTGGGCTATTTGAGTTCAATCGAATGCCCTTTGGGCTGTGCAATGCTCCAGGCACCTTCCAGCGCTTAATGGAGAGGATGTTTGGGGCTCAAAACTGTCAGTCACTCCTGCTGTACCTGGACGACATCATTGTTTTTTCGTCTAGCATAAATGACCACCTGTCCCGCCTAGATCTGGTGTTGAGCCGACTCCAGAAAGAAGGCTTGAAGGTAAAACTGGAGAAATGCTGCTTCTTCAGGAAGGAGGTCCAGTATTTGGGCCACTTAATCTCCCGTGACGGCGTGTCTACGGATCCAGCCAAGGTGTCTGCCGTTGCCAACTGGCCTCATCCTGCCACTGTCTCAGAGCTGAGGTCTTTCCTTGGATTTGCGAGTTACTACAGGCGGTTTGTTGAGGGGTTCTCAAAACTAGCGGCCCCATTACATCGTCTGGTAGCTGAGCTAGCAGGGACTAAGACGCGAGAAAGGGCCCACGGACCACGGCTAGATGGAGCCTGGACAGACGCCTCTGAGCAGAGTTTCCAGGAGTTAAAGAGGAGGTTAGTGAACGCACCTACCCTGGCTTTTGCTAACTTCACTCTTCCCTTCATCCTTGAGGTGGATGCCAGCCATATCGGGCTTGGAGCAGTGCTCTCACAAGAGCAGGAAGGCAAAGTTCGCCCAATTGCCTACGCCAGCCGGAGTCTTAGCCCTGCCGAGAAGAACTACAGTTCCATGAAGCTGGAATTCCTGGGCATGAAATGGGCAATGACTGAGAAGTTCCGGGAGTACTTGTGGGGCCAACAGTGTACAGTCTGGACTGATAACAACCCTCTAAGCCATCTGGATACAGCCAAATTGGGAGCGACCGAGCAGCGATGGGTAGCTGAGTTGTCTGCCTACAACTACACCATTCGATACCGTTCTGGTCGATCAAATAAGAATGCAGACTCTCTGTCCAGACAGCCCCCTGCAGAAGGCCCCAACCCTGTTTCAGGGCTATTAGCGGTCGGAACTGCTCTACCTGTGGCCGTACAACAAGCTGCTCGACGAGAGGAATGTCTTCAGGTGACCCAGGCGGCCATGTCTGTCTTTCCTTCTCATACCACTGAGGATCTGCAGGCACTACAAGGGGCAGACCCGACTATCAGGGCCTTCCTCCCATTCTGGCGAGAGCAGAAACCACCTAACTCTACAGCCCGTGAACGTCTACCTGGACCAACCAAGGTATTGTTCCGCCACTGGGATCGCATGGTGGAAACTGCTGGTCTGCTTTACCGCCGGATTCACCGGCCTGACGGGGGTGAGGAACTTTATCAACTGCTGCTGCCAGCATGCCTAAAGGGTGACGTGCTGAAGCAGCTGCACAATGATCACGGCCATCAGGGCATCGAACGCACTACCGAGTTAGTGCGGCAGAGGTGCTATTGGCCGGGAATGGGGAAGACATCAGACAGTGGTGTCTAGACTGTGTCGCGATGTACCCTCGCCAAATCCGCTCACCCCAAGCCCCATAAGCCATGGGACACTTGCTAGCGTCCGCCCAAACCAAATCCTAGCAGTGGACTTCACCTTTCTGGAGCCCTCCAGAGATGGTAAGGAACAGGTTTTAATTATAACTGATGTGTTTTCTAAGTTCACACAGGCGGTGCCCACCGGGACCAGAAGGCGCGACAGTGGCCAATGTGCTGGTCCGGGAGTGGTTTTTTCCGATCACGGGGTCCCGGCCGGGCTGCACTCTGACCAAGGCCGCTGTTTTGAGAGTGCTGTTATTTATCAGCTATGCAGCCTGTAATGGGGATCCAAAAGACTCGGACGACACCTTACCCACCCGCAGGGCAACGGTCAGTGCGAGCGGTTTAACCGCACTATGCATGATCTGTTGCGCACGCTCTCGGCTGAGCAGAAGAGCCATTGGCCTGAGTATCTCCCTCAGTTGGTGTTCAGCTACAACACCACAATCCATCAGTCAACGGGTGAGTCTCCGCATTTCATAATGTTTGGTCAGGAGCCTCAACTACCTATTGATTTCCTTTTGGGCAGGGTACCAGAACCAGAAGGTGGCAGAGTGAGTGAGTGGGTGCAGGAACACCAGAGACGTCTAACCGTGGTCTTCCATGGTGCTAAGGAAAGGTTGCAGGCGGCTGCCGCACGGAGGAAGGAACGGCATGACCAAGGAGCCCAGAATGTTCCATTGGAGGTAGGACAGTTCGTCTATCTTCGAGACCACGGAGTGAGAGGGCGCACCAAGATCCAGGACGCCTGGAGCCCAATCCTACATCAAGTGGTTCGAGCCCCACCCCCTGGTGGTGTGGTATACTCCGTAGCCCCCGTGCATGACCTCAATGGGAGTCGGCAAGTACACCGGGTGATGCTAAAGCTTGCCCGCCAAAACCACCGCCCAGAGCCTCCCGATGTACCCTTGGAGCCTATGATAGCAGCTGATCATGAGACTGAAGATCACACCGGTCAGTGGGTCGTGGTGAGGGCACCCGGAGTCCAGACACAGCCTGCCCATCTTGACCCAGTGGCCCCTCCCCCTGAACTGTCGGATCCATCTAGCCCCCTGGTGCAAGTCGACCCGTCTGCTCCGGCCCCATTAACTCCTACAGCAGCTAGCCCTGATCACGGCGCCCTAGCTCCACGGCGGACCTCCCGGACCACTGCTGGAAGACATGGAAATCTCCATCGGCTCCCGGTATCAGTGGTGAGTAGGACAGACGGGGCTACGAACCCCCAGGTACCTGGCTCTAGCAGTAATATGACAGCAGTTTTCAGACCCTGGTGTTAATAGGACCCTGTTTTTATTTGTTGTCCTAGATCCAGTGCTTTATTTTATTTTTATTTATCTGCGGGACGCCGATAAAGAATGGGGGGGTAGAATGTAACCGGCAGACTAACTGCTGTACCAAGTTTGTCCTCCTGTTCTCACCGTAGCTCCTCTCCTATCGGTCACGCCCTCCAGTTAGCTTGCAGGTGGCTATGTACTCATTAGCGTCAATGGCACTTTCTATAAGACCGGCACCGGAGGTGGGCTAGTAAGTGATCCCTAGGCTCCGTACGTCCTCCCTACACTGTGTTCGCTGTGCTGTCACCTATGAAAGGTATGTGCCAATGCTCCTTTTTCACTGCAAACATGTTATTTTAGCCAGCTGTTTTTAAAGTGCAACTGTTTGACAACAGGTATTTGGCTGTGTACCAGACGCTTTCGGTAGTGTTTTGTTGATCTACGAAGGTATTTACAAGCACTACACCGTAGATGATTGAACTGTATGGTCCTTTTGAAATGCCTTCACGCACATTCACAGCATTGTCTTTAACGTAGGTCTTGACTGAAAAGACGCCGTGTACGCGCAGGTTGCACTTTCTATTGGGAGATGTGTTAAGGTAACATTGGCTGTATATCTCAGTAAGGTTTGCCATGTAATATGTGTGTGTGCATGTGTACATATGTATGTTTATATGCATGTTTACAGTAACTGGATCTACTATAATGTGTCATGTTTCGCTGTAAGTCCTTGTGATTTAACTAGCCAATAACCTTTTATTATGTTGTATGTGAGCTATGCTTGTGTGTGATTTTATGTAGGTTTGCGTACTGGAGAGATACCAGGGAGTCCCATTTCCATTCATGTTGAGTGCTGTATTCCTAGAGGTAAAAGGAAACCGTGTTGTATTGTATCTGTATTGGTTTAGGCTGTATTTACCATAAACAATGGATTTTAACTGTGTTTGTTTACTCCTTTAGAAAGATTGCCACTGCTGCTTTGCCTCCTGTAGATTTAAGTAATTGTAGCTCTTGCCTCATTTTGTTTTCTTTATTTTGTTTTGTTTGTCCGATTGATTTGGCCTAAACATAGGCGTGGCTGGTTTCATTTATTTGCCCTCCGTGCGTGGTGTGTGTGTCGGCAACAGGTGTGGTATTGGCTGCCCCAGTATTTTGCTGCGGTAATGTGTGATGGTAGTAATGCTAACATCTAGCTTTCTTGACCCAGCCAGTTATTGCCAATAGCAACCATATCTTCCCTTCTCCCCTCCAGAGAAACAGAGTGTTGCAGCTGTTCCGTGGGGCAGGTCGCCGGATCTGAGTCCTCCTCTTCGTGTACTTCACACAGTATTTGTAGTGGTAACGTGCACCTCACTATTTGCAGTGATCACTCTTTGTAGTACCTGTGCCTATGCGAGCTGTGTGTGTGTGTGTGTCTGTGAATAGGCAACAGAATCCGCAGCACGGGTGGTGTGTCGGTCTCACTCCTCTTCCAGGACAGGTAACCGCTCCCGAACAGCTGATCAAATTAACCCTACTTGATTACATGTAATATTCCTGGTGGCAGCCACTACCT
>NC_063189.1:27295685-27300685 GCF_017589495.1 Alosa alosa | reverse complement strand
AGGGGGAGGCGAACCTACAGCCAGGGGAGCAGTGAACCGACAGGCAGGCAGATGTACAGTAATGGCCGTCGTGTGGAGTGGAACAGTGCTGCGGTACTGCCCAGTCCTCCCTGACATGCTTTCCCTCCTTACGATGCCGGGTGACCGAGGCCTCACGCGTGACAGAGAACTCTGGGCGTCCACTGAGTTTCTCTCTCCTCCCCTGCTCTCCTCAAATTCAAACCCAAACCACATTTATTGGCATGACTGTGTAACAGTGCTGCCAAAGCAATGCAATGGGCATGCAATACAACAAATATAATTTTATGTTGTACTAATAAATACTTCTGTACTCCCCTAAACTTGTCTGTTCCCTCCACTATCTCCACTCCTTTCTTCCACATCTTCTCTCTTCTCTTCTCTTCTCTTCTCTTCTCTTCTCTTCTCTTCTCTTCTCTTCTCTCCTTCTTCTTCCAAGTCAGAGAACAGAATGAGCATGGTAGAGTTCACTATAATAATATGCCTCATGATTTTATCAAGTATGTTTGACCATCAGATGGGTTTCTTTTTTTCCCCTTTTCTAAACTTACATCGATGACGACCCTCTCTGATTCGTGAGGTTTACACTGAAACTCATGTGACTCAGGCCGGCTTTCTACAAACTCCACTCATGGCGGAGAAGTGGAGCTCAGAGGTAATGAGTGACTGAGGGGGGAAAACGAGGCAGTTTGTGGGCGACGTGGTCCAGCAATGCTGTGTCTCATCAGCAGTGTAATTAAGGAGAAAATTTAGTTAAGGAGCAAATACTCATTTTGGTTTCCATGTTATCGTTAGACTCCTGGGAGATTACAGTTATGGCAAGTGATTTGGAAAATGTCTTTTCCCTGCTGTTGTAAATAAGCGATTTGCAGTGACTACTCCACTGCCTGTGTCAATTTTGAAATTAAACTCTGACAACCAGAAGAAGCTGTGGTGAGCCAGAGAAACTTTGAAATGTGACCAGTGTGTTTGGTCACCGCTCTCTGTGGCCTTCTGGGTTTTTTCCCCCCACATGCACGCGAGAGTTAGACCTAATCCTTGTACCATAATCTCCAGCAATCCACGTCAGGGAAGGATCAAATACGGAATAAGGAAGGAACTGCTTGGTAAACAGTGTGGCAGTGTGCAAGTGCTCCTGCCTCCCCCTCCCCCACCCCCAACACTAAAAGAATGGCTTTGTAGCTGTGCATGAACTCCCCCACTCCCTGCATTGCTATGCATTAGGTGCCCCCCTTCCTGAAAGACGTATGGTATTAAATAAGAGCAAACCCCCCTCCCCACCATACACGCACACACACACACACACACACACACACGCACCACACACACACACACACACACACACACACACACACACACACACACACACACACACACACACACACACACACACACTCAGTAATGACTCTCTGTCCAGGCTCTGCTGAGTTTCCTTTGCGCGTGTAAGCAGCCAACTTCCTTTTCCAATTACCAGAATAACGGCCCCGTTATTAGGGGGCATTAGGCTGTCTGGGGCGGGGGGGGGGGTGATGAGGAGAAAGAGAGAGAGGGCTTAAGGCAGTGTGTGCGTGTGTGTGTGTGTGTGTGTGTGTGTGTGTGTGTTTGTGTTGCAGCCATGTGGTGACACAAAATGTCCAGTAGCAGTGAGGTGGGTGGTCAGAGGTGGTGTGTGTGTGTGTGTGTGTGTGTGTGTGTGTGTGTGTGTGTGTGTGTGTGTGTGGTGGAGTGGTGGGGGGTTTCTCGAGATACCCCCTCATTATACACTCTCCGACCCAAGAGAACATTTTTCCACCCTTGCTTTCCAGTTTTGTTCCTTCACTGTTTTCTAATAAATTCTATTCTGTGCATGTTTCACTGCAGAACATCACAAAAAACAACAACTGAAACAGCTCTGCTAAAGTACAAAGCCACAAACGCACACGCACGCACACACGCACACACACACACACACACACACACACACTCAGCAATCTTATGAGTAACACAGTTCAATATGACATTTATGCCCGAGCTGGCGCATACCCATCCTCTATTAAAATGCCCACTGGCAGGAGAGAGATGGCAGAGGCAGCACTGGCGCAGTGAGGTCTCATCTGGTCCTGATTCACATGGATGCCCACCTGCACGAGCTGGAGAAGAGCCGAGGAGGCAGAGGGAGTGGGAGTCTTTGCAGGAGAGGCGAGAGGGAGGTGGATCTGGAGGCGATTCAGTGGAGGCAGAGGGAGGCTAAGAGAGGAGTGGAGGTGCAGGGAGGCGAGGTCTGCACGAGCTGGAAGAGCAGTGAGGGGCGAGGGAGGGAGTGGGAGTCGAGCAGGAGGCGAGGGAGGGAGGCAGGAGGCTAGAAGAGGAGGAGGTGCAGTAGGGAGGCTAAGGAGAGGAGGAGGTGCAGTAGGAGGCGAGGAGAGGAGTGGAGGTGCAGCAGGAGGCGAGAAGAGGAGTGGAGGTGCAGCAGGAGGCGAGGAGAGGAGTGGAGGTGCAGCAGGAGGCGAGGAGAGGAGTGGAGGTGCAGTAGGAGGCGAGGAGAGGAGGGAGGTGCAGAGGAGGCAGGGGAGAGGAGGAGGTGGCAGAAGTCGAGAGCAGGGAGGCAGCAGGAGTGGAGGAGGTGCAGCAGGAGGCTATGAGAGAGGAGTCGAGGGAGTCGCAGGAGAGGAGGTGCAGCAGGAGGCGCAGAAGAGTGAGTGAGGCAGCAGCAGAAGAGGAGTGGAGGTGCAGTAGGAGGCGAAGAGAGGAGTGGAGGTGCAGTAGGAGGCGAGGAGAGGAGTGAAGGTGCAGCAGGAGGCGAGAAGAGAGGAGTGGAGGTGCAGCAGGAGGCGAGGAGAGGAGTGGAGGTGCAGTAGGAGGCGAGAGAGGAGTGGAGGTGCAGCAGAAGGCGAGGAGAGGAGGCGAGGTGCAGTAGGAGGCAAAGAGACTTGAGACAAATGACTTGAAATGACTTGACTTTTTATTTTTTCATAGATATTAAGGACTTAACTTTACGATTTTAGAAAATCTGCTTAGGTGTAGCATCGCCACAATAAGCTTAACCTGTCATTGTTACCAAGTGACGCTGACAGACCAACAGCAAGTGCCAGATCAAATGAGACAGACTGAGGTAGGCTAACTTGCAAACATGGAAGGCTGTACGTTTTATACCAAAAACATAATAATGTTTGGCTTCACAGATGATGTATCTGACATCTCAAAGGAGAAATGAACAGCAGTCTGCAAGTCTGGAAGTCGCGACATAACCACCACCACGTTGATTTTCATCCGTCAGAAGTTAGTCGTGTTAGAAACCTAATGTCAAATTTGAGGCATGTTAAAGAGTTGGCTTTGAATCTATTATGCTTTTTAGTTAACGCCATTAGGTTAAAATGTGTGAAATGGCAAAGTGAAACATTTTCTTGTCTAAGTTTAATCTTGATATACTAGCGAAAATGTTGCCAATGT
Source organism: Alosa alosa (assembly GCF_017589495.1). NCBI lineage: Eukaryota > Metazoa > Chordata > Actinopteri > Clupeiformes > Clupeidae > Alosa > Alosa alosa. Next base: position 27,297,238 of record NC_063189.1, on the reverse strand, counting down.
AACCTAAAAGTAAGCCTCTCTTTCTCCCTCCCTCTTAAACACGCCCCTGTTCCATGCATGTTACAGCCTAGTAGTAGGCTAAAAACACAGTAAGTAGGCCTAGCTAACTGCCAGCAATCAGCATAGAAAAGTAGCTTACTTCACATGTTAGGCTTATGTATAATATGATATAGCATTGACGGTCCTAAACCCTCTTAAAACCCATTGCGCTGTCGCGCTTGTCAACGTTTGGCAGTGACTTCGGCGGCAGTGTTTGATTGATTGATTAGTTAACTTTTTCAACATTACTGGGTCCCTGGAGATGTGACAGATCAGGACAGGTATAACTTGAACTGTTTGAATATATTTTCATGATTTGATGTAGCTTAGCTAATATTTGAGGCATATTGAAAAAATAATAGGCTGTTTTATAATAGGTCTACTTGAAATACATTTATTTATATTCGTATGCATTTCATGCTATTCTATAAACCGTTCAGATGTACGTGGCTTGAATGAATGCAATGTCTATTTGTTTGTTACAAATAAAACTCCAGCAGTTTATAACTAGCCTATTGTAGCTTATTTTAAAATGAAAACATGGGTAAATCATCATGAATTTGTATGATTTGGCTATGACTTGACTTGACTTGCTTGACCCAAACTATGACTTGACTTGACTTGCTTGACCCAAGCTATGACTTGACTTGACTTGCTTGATTGTCACAAAAAATAACTTGGACTTGCTTGAGACTTGAACGTTAAGACTTGAGACTTGCTTGTGACTTGCACATGTGTGACTTACTCCCACCTCTGGACTAGGAGGCGAGGAGAGGAGGGGAGGTGCACAGGTGGAGCACTATTTTTTACAGTCTATGGTGGAGCACAGGTGCACAGGTGAGAGGTGAGGAGAGGCCAGGTGAGGAGTGGAGAGATGAGGAGCTGAGGAGAGGAGAGTCGGGAGATCAGCTCAGCTCTGCTCTGCTCAGCTCAGCCGCCTGTCCTTTCTTAGGTGCTGACACTCAAGAGGACTAATGAGCCACACTGATCAAAGACCATCTGCTGGACGGGCCTCTCTCTCTTTACTCTTTCCTTTTCCTTTCTCCTTATTTCTCTATTTTTTATTCTCATCCCTCCATCTCTCTGCATTTCTCCTCCCCTTCTGTTCCTTTTCTGTCCTCTTTTTGATTCTAAATCTCTCTCTCAACCCCACCTCTCTGTTTCTCCCTTGTCTACTCACTACTTATTTCCCTCTCTCTCTACCACTCTCTCTCTCTCTCTCTCTCTCTCTCTCTCTCTCTCTCTCTCTCTCTCTCTATCTCTCTCTCTCTCTCTCTCTCTCTCTCTCTCTCTCTCTCCCTATTTCCTTAGTTCTGCAATCTTTACTTTTTTCCCTTTTCCTTTCGTCCTCTGGCTCCTCTACCCATCCGACATGGCCCCGCCCACCTGATGATTTAACAGAGCTCTTAGTGCTTTGGCACTTAATGCACTGGCCAAATAAAGTGACAATTAATACACTGAGCCCAGCGCTGCCTGCCAGACTCTTTAATCATCTCTGTCTCTTCAATTGCCGC